>NC_092768.1:71517636-71625338 GCF_047496795.1 Chiloscyllium punctatum | reverse complement strand
AGAGGGGCACAGAGAAAGGGGGGCAGAGAGAGGGGCGCAGAGAGAAGGGGAGATAGTGGGGGTCAGAGAGAGGGGAACGGAAAAGGCGGAGGTAGAGGGGGTCAGAGAGAGGGGGGATAGAGGGGGACAGAGAATGGGGGTCAGAGAAAGGGTTACAGAGTGGGGGTGAGAGAGGGGGTGAGAGAGTGGGGGCGATGTAAGGGGGGCCGGAGAGAAAGGGGACAGAGAACGTGGGGGACAGAGAGAGGGGACAGAAAGAGAGGGACAGAGAGTGGGGGTCAGAGAGAGGTGGGCAGAGAGAGGCGGACAGAGTGGGGGTGAGAGAGGGGGGGACAGAGAGAGGGGGGACAGAGAGAGAGGGGGACAGAGAGAGGTGGACAGAGAGTGGGGGGACAGAGAGAGGTGGACAGAGAGAGGGGGACAGATAGAGTGGGGACAGAGAGAGGAGGACAGAGAGAGGAGGACAGAGAGAGGGGGACATAGAGAGAGGTGATAGAGAGAGAGGGCGAAGAGAGAGAGGGGACAGAGAGAGAGGGGACAGAGAGAGAGGGGATAGAGAGAGAGGGGGAAAGAGAGAGAGGGGGAAAGAGAGGGTTGTGGGGGAAGAGAGAGGGGGGACAGTGATGGGGGACAGAGAGAGGGGGACAGAGAGAGAGGGACAGCGAGGGGGGGGCAGAGAGAGGGGGGACAGAGAGAAGGGGGAGACAGAGAAAGAGGGTGACAGAGAGAGAGAGGGGACAGAGAGTGGGGGACGGGAGACAGAGAGAGGGCGATAGAGAGGGGGGCGATAGAGAGCGGGGACAGAGAAAGGGGGCAGAGAGAGGGGGACAGAGAGTGGGGGACAGAGAGAGGGGGGACAGAGAGAGGTGGACAGAGAGAGGGGGACAGATAGAGTGGGGACAGAGAGAGGAGGACAGAGAGAGGAGGACAGAGAGAGGGGGACATAGAGAGAGGTGATAGAGAGAGAGGGCGAAGAGAGAGAGGGGACAGAGAGAGAGGGACAGCGAGGGGGGGCAGAGAGAGGGGGGACAGAGAGAAGGGGGGAGACAGAGAAAGAGGGTGACAGAGAGAGAGGGGGGACAGAGAGTGGGGGACGGGAGACAGAGAGAGGGCGATAGAGAGGGGGGCGATAGAGAGCGGGGACAGAGAAAGGGGGCAGAGAGAGGGGGACAGAGAGGGGGGGACAGAGAGAGGGGGGACAGAGAGAGGTGGACAGAGAGAGGGGGAAAGATAGAGTGGGGACAGAGAGAGGAGGACAGAGAGAGGAGGACAGAGAGAGGGGGACATAGAGAGAGGTGATAGAGAGAGAGGGCGAAGAGAGAGAGGGGACAGAGAGAGAGGGGACAGAGAGAGAGGGGATAGAGAGAGAGGGGGAAAGAGAGGGTTGTGGGGGAAGAGAGAGGGGAGACAGTGATGGGGGACAGAGAGAGGGGGACAGAGAGAGAGGGACAGCGAGGGGGGGGCAGAGAGAGGGGGGACAGAGAGAAGGGGGGAGACAGAGAAAGAGGGTGACAGAGAGAGAGGGGGGACAGAGAGTGGGGGACGGGAGACAGAGAGAGGGCGATAGAGAGGGGGGCGATAGAGAGCGGGGACAGAGAAAGGGGGCAGAGAGAGGGGGACAGAGAGTGGGGGACAGAGAGAGGGGTGATAGAGAGAGGAGGACAGAGAGAGGAAGGGGTGTCAGAGAGAGGGGGAGAGAGGGTGGATAGAAATAGGCAGGACAGCGGGGGGGAAAGAGAGAGGAGGGCAGAGAGAGGGTGACAGAGAGAGAGGACAGAGAGTGGGGGAGATAGAGGTCGCGAGAGAGAGGGGGACAGAGAGAGAGGGACACAGAGAGAGGGGGACAGAGAGAGGGGCGGTCAGAGAGAGAGGGGGACAGAGAGAGAGGGGGCAGACATGGGGGATAGACGGAGGTGGACAGAGAGAGAGGGGGACAGAGAGAAGGGGCAGAGGGAGGGCGACAGAGAGAGGGGGACAGAGAGAGGGGGAACAGAGAGAGAGGGGGAAAGAGAGAGGGGGACAGACAAGGGGGGGCAGAGAGAGGGGGACAGAGAGAGAGGGGCAGAGGAAGGGAGGCAGACAGAGGGGGACAGAGAGAGGGGGACAGAGAGAGGGCGAGATAGAGGGGGACAGCGGGAGAGGGGACAGAGAGGGGGGACAGAGAGAGGGGGCAGAGAGTGGGGGACAGAGAGGAGGGGTAGAGTGGGGGTGAGAGAGGAGTTCAGAGAGTGGGTGGGTGGAGAGAGTGGCGGACAGAGAGAGAGGGGACAGAGAGAGGGGGGGGAAGAGAGAGAGGGGCAGAGGGAGGAGGGCAGAGAGAGGGGGACAGAGAGAGGTGGTCAGAGAGAGGCGGGTTGGAGAGAGCGCGGGACAGAGCGAGAGGGGGACAGGGAGAGAGGGGACAAAGGGGGGGACAGAGAGAGGGGCGACAGAGAGAGGGTGATAGAGAGAGGGGGATAGAGAGGGGGGAGAGAAAAAGTCAGAGGTTGAGAGGGTCAGAGAGAGGGGGAGATAGAGGGCGACAGAGTGAGGAGGACAGAGAGAGGGCGACAGAGAGTGGGGGACAGAGAGTGGGGGGCAGAGAGAGGGGTATAAAGTGGAGGTGAGAGAGGGGGTCAGAGATTGGGGGATGGAGAGAGTTGGGTACAGAGAGAGAGGTGACAGAGAGAGAGGGGAACAGAGAGAGAGGGGGACAGAGAGAGGGGCAGAGGTAGGGCGACAGAGAGAGGGGGACAGAGAGTGGGGGGCAGAGAGAGGCGGGTGGGGGACAGAGAGAGGCGGGTGGGGGACAGAGAGTGGGTCAGACAGAGGGGGTCAGAGAGAGGGGGACAGAGAGAGGGGGCAGAGGGAGGGCGACAGAGAGAAGGGGACAGAGAGAAGGGGACAGAGAGAGTGCGACAGAGAGAGGCGGGTGGGATAGAGCGCTGGACAGAGAGGGGGGGACAGAGAGAGGAGGACAGAGAGAGAGGCGTGTGCGAGAGAGAGGGGGTCAGAGAGAGGCGGGTGGGAGAGAGAGCGGGACAGAGATAGAGGGGGAGAGAGAGAGTGGGACAAAGAGGGGTGATCGAGGGAGGCGGGTGGGGAGAGAGTGGGGGCAGAGAGAGGGGGACAGAGAGAGGGCGACAGACGGGGGGAGAAGAGAGCGGGGGTGAGAGAGAGGCGGGTGGGAGAGGGAGGGTCAGAGAGAGAGGGCGACAGAGAGAGTGGGACAGAGAGTGGGTCAGATAGAGGGGTTCAGAGAGAGGGGGGCAGAGAGAGAGAGACAGAGAGAGGGGGACAGAGAGAGGGGGACAGAGAGAGGGGGACAGAGAGAGGGGGCAGAGGGGAGGGCGACAGAGGGGGACAGAGAGAGGGGGACAGAGAGAGAGGCGTGTGCGAGAAGAGAGGAGGTCAGAGAGAGGCGGGTGGGAGGGAGAGCGGGAAAGAGATAGAGGGGGAGAGAGAGAGGGAGACAGAGAGGTGATAGAGGGAGGCGGGTGGGAGGGGGGTGCAGAGAGAGGGGGACAGAGAGAGGGCGACAACGGGGGGAGAAGAGAGCGGGGGTGAGAGAGAGGTGGGTGGGGGGAGGGGAGGGTCAGAGAGAGAGGGGGACAGAGACAGTGGGACAGAGAGTGGGTCAGATAGAGGGGGTCAGAGAGAGGGGGACAGAGAGAGGTAGGCAGAGAAAGGGGGACAGAGAGAGGGGGCAGAGGGAGGGCGACAGAGAGAGGGGGACAGAGAGAGAGAGGCGTGTGCGAGAAGAGAGGGGGTCAGAGAGAGGCGGGTGGGAGAGAGAGCGGGACAGAGATAGAGGGGGACAGAGAGAGGGCGACAACGGGGGGAGAAGAGAGCGGGGGTGTGAGAGAGAGGTGGGTGGGAGAGGGAGGGTCAGAGAGAGAGGGGGACAGAGAAATTGGGACAGAGAGTGGGTCAGATAGAGGGGGTCAGAGAGAGGGGGACAGAGAGAGGGGACAAGAGAGAGGGTGACAGAGAGAGAGGGTGACAGAGAGAGGGTGACAGAGAGAGGGGGACAGAGAGAGAGGGGGACAGAGAGAGCGGGACAGAGAGAGTGGGACAGACAGATGGTTACAGAATGGGGTGAGAGGGGGGTCAGAGAGTGTGGGGATGGAGAGAGTGGGGCACAGAGTTAGAGGGGACAGAGAGAGTGGGGGACAGAGAGGGAGGGGGCAGAGAGAGGGCAAAGAGAGGGGGGACAGAGAGCGGGGGAGATTGAGGAGGGACAGAGAGAGGGGGAGATTGAGGAGGTACAGAGAGACGGGGACAGAGAGACGGGGGACAGAGAGACGGGGAGAGAGAGGTGGACAGAGAGGGGGCGTCAGAGAGAGAGGGGGACAGAGAGAGAGGGGGACAAAGAGAGAGGGGGACAGAGAGAGGGGGACAGAGAGAGGGGGACAGAGAGAGAGGGGGACAGAGAGAGCGGGACAGAGAGAGGGGGACAGAGAGAGGGGGACAGAGAGAGGGGGACAGAGAGATGGTTACAGAGTGGGGGTGATAGAGGGGTTCAGAGAGTGGGGGAATCGAGACATTGGGGCACAGAGATAGAGGGGACAGAGAGGGTGGGGGGGCAGAGAGGGAGGGGGCAGGTTGAGGGCGAAGAGAGGGGGGACAGAGAGCGGGGGAGAGTGAGGGGGGACAGAGAGAGGGGGATAGAGAGAGGGCGAGATAGAGGGGGACAAAAAAGAGAGGGGGTCAGAGAGAGGCGGGTGGGAGACAGTGCGGGACAGAGAGAGAGGGGGAAAGAGAGAGGGGGACAGAGTGAGGGGGCAGAGAGAGAGGAGGACAGAGTGACGGGGTCAGAGAGAGGCAGGTGGGAGAGAGCGCGGACAGAGAGAGTGAGAGGGGGGAAAGAGGGAGGGGGACAGAGAGAGAGGCGGGTGGGAGAGAGGGGGGTCAGAGAAAGGCGGGTGGGAGAGTGCGTGGGACAGAGCGAGAGGGGAACAGAGAGAGGGGGGGTAAAAGAGTGGGGATAGAGGGAGACAGGTGGGAGAGAGACGGGGACAGAAAGTGGGGGACAGAGAGAGGGGCGACAGAGAGAGGGGGATAGATAGAGAGAGGCATGTGCGAGAAGAGAGGGGGTCAGAGAGAGGCGGGTGGGAGGGAGAGCGGGACAGAGATAGAGGGGGACAGAGAGAGGGCGACAACGGGGGGAGAAGAGAGCGGGGGTGAGAGAGAGAGGTGGGTGGGAGAGGGAGGGTCAGAGAGAGAGGGGTACAGAGAGATTGGGACCGAGAGTGGATCAGATAGAGGGGGTCAGAGAGAGGGGAACAGAGAGAGGTGGGCAGAGAGAGGGGGGAGAGAGAGAGGGGACAAGAGAAAGGGTGACAGAGAGAGAGGGTGACAGAGAGAGGGTGACAGAGAGAGGGGGACAGAGTGAGGGGGACAGAGTGAGGGGGCAGAGAGAGAGGAGGACAGAGTGACGGGGTCAGAGAGAGGCAGGTGGGAGAGAGCGCGGGGCAGAGAGAGAGAGAGAGGGGGGGAAAGAGGGAGGGGGGCAGAGAGAGAGGCGGGTGGGAGAGAGGGGGGTCAGAGAAAGGCGGGTGGGAGAGTGCGTGGGACAGAGCGAGAGGGGAACAGAGAGAGAGGGGGTAAAAGAGGGGGGATAGAGGGAGACAGGTGGGAGAGAGACGAGGACAGAGAGTGGGGGACAGAGAGAGGGGCGACAGGGAGAGGGGGATAGAGAGAGGGGGATAGAGAGAGGGGGATAGAGAGAGGGGGACAGAAAAAGTCGGAGGTAGAACGGGTCAGAGAGAGGGGGATATAGAGGGCGAAAGAGAGAGGAGGACCGAGAGAGGAGGACAGAGTGTGGGGGACAGAGACTGGAGGACAGAGAGAGGGGTATAGAGTGGGGGTGAGAGAGGGGATCAGAGAGTGCGGGATGGAGAGAGTTGGGGACAGAGAGAGAGGTGACAGAGAGAGTGGGGGACAGAGAGAGAGGGGAACAGAGAGGGGGGACAGAGAGAGGGGGGCAGAGAGAGGGTGGTCAGAGAGACGGGGGACAGAGAGACGGGGGACAGAGAGAGAGGGGAACAGAGAGGGGGGACAGAGAGTGAGTGGGGGACAGAGAGGGACGGGGCAGAGAGAGGGGGACAGAGAGAGGGGAACAGAGAGAGAGGGGAACAGAGAGGGGGGACAGAGAGAGGGGGACAGAGAGAGGGGAACAGAGAGAGAGGGGAACAGAGAGGGGGGACAGAGAGAGGGGGGCAGAGAGAGGGTGGTCAGAGAGACGGGGGACAGAGAGACGGGGGACAGAGAGATGGGGTACAGAGACGGGGGGGGCAGAGAGAGGGGGGACAGAGAGAGAGGGGGGGACAGAGAGACGGGGACAGAGAGAGGGGTCAGAGTGAGTGGGACAGAGAGATGGGGACAGAGAGACGGGGACAGAGAGACGGGGAGATAGAGCGGGACAGAGGGAGGAGGGTCAGAGAGAGGCGGGTGGTAGATAGAAGGCGTCAGAGAGAGGCGGGTGGGAGAGAACGTGGGAGAGAGAGGGGGACAGAGAGGGATGGACAGAGAGAGGGCGACAGAGAGAGGGTGAAAGAGAGAGAGGGATAGAGAGAGAGGTGCGTGTGAGAGAGAGGGGACAGAGAGAGAGGGGAACAGAGAGAGGAGAACAAGGGGGGGATAGAGGGAGGTGGGTGGGAGAGAGAGGGGGACAGAGAGAGGGCGACAGACGGGGGGGCAGAGACCGGGGAGAGAGAGAGAGGCAGGTGGGAGAGAGAGGGGGTCATAGAGAGGGGGACAGAGAGAGGGCGACAGAGAGAGTGGGTCCGATAGAGGGGGGACGGGGGGGGGGACAGAGAGAGGGGGGACAGAGAGAGGGGGACAGAGAGAGGGTGGTCAGAGAGACAGGGGACAGAGAGACGGGGGACAGAGAGATGGGGTACAGGGACGGGGGGGCAGAGAGAGGGGGGACAGAGAGAGCGGGGGACAGAGAGACGGGGACAGAGAGAGGGGTCAGAGTGAGTGGGACAGAGAGATGGGGACAGAGAGAGAGGGGGACAGAGAGAGGGGGACAGAGAGAGGGGGACAGAGAGAGAGAGGTGGGTGTGAGAGAGAGGGGTCAGAGAGAGGCGGATGGGAGGGAGAGTGGGACAGAGAGAGAGGGGAACAGAGAGAGAGGAGAACAAGGGGGGGATAGAGGGAGGTGGGTGGGAGAGAGAGGGGGACAGAGAGAGGGCGACAGACGGGGGGGGGGGGGGGGGCAGAGACCGGGGAGAGAGAGTGGCGGGTGGGAGAGAGAGGGGGTCAGAGAGAGAGGTGGGTATGAGAGTGCGTGGGACAGAGCGAGAGGGGAACAGAGAGAGGGGTCAAAGAGGGGGATAGAGGGAGACGGGTTGGAGAGAGAGGGGGGCAGAGAGTGGTTCAGACAGAGGTGAACAGAGAAAGGGGGACAGAGAGGCGGGAGAGAGA
Source organism: Chiloscyllium punctatum (assembly GCF_047496795.1). Classification (NCBI taxonomy): domain Eukaryota; kingdom Metazoa; phylum Chordata; class Chondrichthyes; order Orectolobiformes; family Hemiscylliidae; genus Chiloscyllium; species Chiloscyllium punctatum. The sequence goes on along the minus strand of NC_092768.1, from coordinate 71,617,928 downwards.
GGGGGATAGAGAGAGGGGGACAGAGAGAGGAGGACAGAGAGCGGGGGACAGAGTGTGGGGGACAGAGAGTTGTGAACAGAGAGTGGTGGACAGAGAGAGGGAGACAGAGTGTGTGGAACAGAGAGTGTGGGACAGAGAGAGAGGGCGACGGAGAGGGGGGAAGATAGAGGGCGACAGAGAGGGGGACAGAGAGAGGGGGGAAAGAGGGAGAGGGACAGAGAGAGAGGGGGACAAAGAGGGGGGATAGAGGGAGATGGGTGGGAGAGAGGGGGGGGACAGAGAGTGGGTGAGATAGATGGGGTCAGAGAGAGTGGGACAGAGATTTTGGGACAGAGAGAGAGGGATAGAGAGAGGGGGTCAGAGAGAGGCGGGTGGGAGAGAGCGCGGGACAGAGAGAGAGAGGGGGACAGAGGGAAAGGGACAGAGAGAGAGGTGGGTGGGAGAGAGAGGGGATCAGAGAGAGGCGGGTGGGAGGGAGAGCGGGACAGAGAGAGAGGGGGACAGAGAGAGAGGGGACAAAGAGGGGGAATAGAGGGAGGCGGGTGGGAGAGAGAGGGGGCAGATAGAGAGGGACAGAGAGAGGGCGACAGAGAGAGTGGGTCAGAGAGAGAAGAACAGAGAGAGAAGGGGACAGAGAGAGGGGGGGACAGAGAGGGGGGGACAGAGAGAGAGGGAACAGAGAAATGGGGGACAGAGAAATGGGGGGCAGAGAGGGCAGGACAGAGAGAGAGGGGGGCAGAGAGAGAGGCAACAGAGACAGGGGGACAGAGAGAAGGGAACAGAGAGAGGGAGACAGAAAGGGACAGAGAGAGGGGGTCAGAGACAGAGTGTGGGGGACAGAAAGAGGGGAGATAGAAAGGGACAGAGAGAAAGGGGACAGAGAGAGGGGGACAGAGAGAGAGGGGGGTCAGATAAAGGACGACAGAGAGAGGGGGGAACAGAGACAGGGGCGGACAGAGAGTGGGGGGACAGAGAGTGGGGGAGGTAGAGGGGTTCAGAGACAGGGGAACAGAGAGAGAGGGGGACAGTGAGAGGAGGAGGGGGTTCAGAGAGGGTCGGGACAAAGACGATGGACAAATAGAGGCGGGATAGAGAGGGGGGACAGAGAGAGGGGGAACAGCTAGAGGGAGGGACAGAGAGATAGAGGGGGACTGAGAGATGGTGACAGACAGGTTGGAGAGAGAGGGCGACAGAGAGAGGGGGACAGAGATAGGAGGAGAGAGAGAGGGGAGACAGAGAAAGGGGGAGAGAGAGAGGGGGAACAGAGAGAGGGGGACAGAGGGAGGGGGAGAGAGGGAGGGAGGACAGGGAGACGATGACAGAGATGGGGGAGAGAAAGGGGGACAGAGAGAGATGGCACAGAGACGGGGGCACAGAGTGAGAGGACAGAGAGTGGGGAAGATAGAGGTGGTCAGAGAGAGGGGGGACAGAGAGAGGGGGACAGAGAGAGGGGGAAAGAGAGTGGGGGACAGAGTGAGAAGGACAGAGAGAGAGGGGGACAGAGAGAGAGGGGGACAGAGAGAGAGGGGGAAGAGAGAGGGCGACAGAGAGAGTGCGACAGAGAGAGGGCGACAGAGAGAGGGCGACAGAGGGAGAGGGGGAACAGAGAGAGGTGGACAGAGAGAGGGGGAGATAGAGGGGGTCAGAGAGAGGGGGACATAGGGAGGGGCACAGAGAGTGCGGGAGGTAGAGGGGGTCAGAGAGAGGGAGACAGAGAGAGGGGGAGATAGAGGGGGTCAGAGAGAGAGGGACAGAGGGAGTGGCACAGAGAGTGGGGGAGATAGAGGGGGACAGAGAAAGAGGGGACAGAGAGAGAGGGGGGGCAGAGAGAGTGGGACAGAGTGAGGGGGGGCAGAGGGGGGGGACAGAGAGAGGGCGACAGAGAGAGGGCGACAGAGAGAGAGGGGGAACAGAGAGGGGGGACAGAAAGAGGGGGAGGTAGAGGGGTTCAGAGAGAGGGGGCCAGAGACAGAGGGGCACAGAGAGTGGGGAGATAGAGGGGGCCAGAGAAAGAGGGGACAGAGAGAGAGGGGGCAGAGAGAGTGGGACAGAGTGAGGGGAGCAGAGAGGGGGGACAGAGAGAGGGCGACAGAGAGAGGGCGACAGAGAGAGAGAGGGGGAACAGAGAGAGGGGGACAGAAAGAGTGGGAGGTAGAGGGGTTCAGAGAGAGGGGGAGATAGAGGGGGCAGAGAGAGGGGGACAGAGGGAGGGGCACAGAGAGTGCGGGAGGTAGAGGGGGTCAGAGAGAGGGGGACAGAGAGAGAGGGGGCAGAGAGAGGGGGGGCAGAGAGAGAGGGGAAAGAGAGAAAGGGGAGAAAGAGAGAGGGGGAGATAGAGGGGGTCAGAGAGAAGGGGGGACAGAGAGAGGGGGGACAGAGAGGGGGGAAAGAGAGGGGGTGGGACAGAGGGGGGAAGAGAGGGGGTGAACAGAGAGAGAGCGGGGCAGAGAGAGAGGGGCAGAGAGAGATGGGGCAGACAGAGGGAGACAGAGTAAGGGAGTAGAGTGAGGGGGGCAGAGAGAGCGGGCAGAGAGAGAGTGAAAAGAGAGTGGGGGACAGAGAGAGGGGTACAAAGTGGGGGAAAGAGAGGGAGTCAGAGACAGGAGGACAGAGAGAGTGGGACAGAGAGAGGGGGGGCAGAGAGAGGGGGACAGAGAGAGAGGCAGACAGAGGGGGGGACAGAGAGAGGCGGGTGGAAGGGAGAGGGGGACAGAGAGAGGGGCCAGAGAGAGGGGAAGACAGAGGTGGTCAAAGGGAGGGGGACAGAGAGAGAGGCACAGAGAATCGGGGAGATAGAGGGGACAGAGAGAGGGGATGGACAGAGAGTTGGGGGGACTGAGAGTGGGGGGGCAGGGGGGTACAGCGAGGGGGGGGCAGAGAGGGGGGGACAGAGAGAGGGGGGACAGAGAGAGGTGGGGACAGAGAGAGAGGGGGCAGAGAGAGGGTGATATAGAGAGGGACTGCGAGAGAAGGAGTCAGAGACAGAGGGGGACAGTGAGAGAGGGGGGCAGAGAAATGGCGACAGAGAGAGGGTGACAGAGAGAATGGGGGACAGAGAGACAGGGGGGCAGAGAGAGAGCGACAGAGAGAGGGGACAGAGAGAAAAGAGTGCAGAGAGAGAGAGGGGGACAGAGAGAGAGGGGCAGAGAGAGATGGGGCAGACAGAAGGGGACAGAGTGAGGGGGGCAAGGAGAGAGAGAGGGTCAGAGAGGAGGAGAGAGAGACGGGGATATAGAGGGGAACAGAGAGAGGGGACAGAGAGTAGGGGACAGAGAGAGGAGTACAGAGTGGGGGAGAGAGAGGGAATCAGAGAGATGGGGGCAGAGAGAGGGCGACAGAGAGAGAGGGACAGAGAGTGAGGGGGACGGAGGGTGGGGGGGACAGAAAGAGGTGGGGACAGAGAGAGTGGGACAGAGAGAGACGGGGACAGAGAGAGTGGGACAGAGAGAGATGGGGACAGAGATAGATGTGGACAGAGAGAGAGGAGGACAGAGAGAGGCGGGTGGAAGGGAGAGGGGCTGAGAGAGGGCTACAGAGATAGGGGCACCGAGAGTGGGGGAGATAGAGGGCGCCAGAGAGAGGGGGAGACAGACAGTGGGGAGATGGAGAGAGGGGGGACAGAGAGAGAGAGGGGGACAGACAGAGGGGGGGGGGGGGGGGGACAGAGCGATGGGGGGAAAGAGAGAGGCGGGTGCAAGTGAGAGGAGGGCAGAGAGAGGGCGACAGAGAGCGGAGCGCAGAAAGGGGGGAGATAGCGGGGCACAGAGAGAGGGAGTGACAGAAAGAGGGGTGGACAGAAAGAGGGGGGGACAGAGAGAGAGGGGACTGAGAAGGGGGGCAGAGGGGGGCAGAGAGAGTGGGGGACAGAGGGGGGGACAGAGAGAAAGGGACAGAGAGAGAGCGGCGGGTGGGAGAGAGAGGGGGTCAGAGAGAGGCTGGTGGGAGAGAGAGGGGGACAGAGAGAGGGGGAACAGAGAGAGACGGACTGATAGAGAGGGGGTCAGAGAGAGGCTGGTGGGAGAGAGAGGGGGACAGAGAGAGGGGGAACAGAGAGAGACGGACTGATAGAGAGGGGGACAGAGAGAGGGGGACAGAGAAAGGGGAGATAGAGGTTGACAAAGGGAGGGGGACAGAGAGGGGGGCACAGAGAGAGGGGTAGATAGAGGGGTTCAGAGCGAAGGGTACAGAGAAAGTGGAACAGCGAGTGGGGGAGATAGAGGGGGACAGAGTGTGGGACCAAAGGAGGGGGTGGTAGAGGGGGTCAGAGAGAGGGGAGATAGAGGGGGACAGAGAGAGAGGGGGAGACAGAGGAGGGACAGAGAGAGGGGGGGTACAGAGAGAGGGGGACAGAGAGAGGGCGACAGAGAGAGAGGCACAGAGAGTGGAGGAGATAGAGGGGGTCAGAGAGAGAAGGACAGAGAGTGGGTGATATAGAGGGGGACAGCAAGAGAGGGGGTCAGAGACAGAGGGGGACAGTGAGAGAGGGGGGCTGAGAAATGGCGACAGAGAGAGGGTGACAGAGAGAGAGTGGACAGAGAGAGAGGACAGAGAGAGAGAGGGGGGCAGGGGGGCAGAGAGAGAGGGGGTCAGAGGGGGGGACAGAGAGGTGGGGGGACAGAGAGAGAGCGGGGCAGAGAGAGAGGGGGCAGAGAGAGAGAAGTGAACAGAGAGAGGGGGGACAGAGAGATGCCGATAGAGAGAGGAGGCAGAGAGCGAGGGAGACAGAGAGAGGGGGACAGAGAGAGGGGGACAGAGAGAGAGGCGGTGGGAGAGAGAGGGGGTCCGAGAGAGGTGGGTGGGAGAGAGAGGCGGGTGGGAGAGAGAGGGCGACAGAGAGGGAGGGGGAAAGAGAGAGGGGCACAGAGAGGGGGGACACAGAGAGTGGGGCACAGAGAAGGGGGCACAGAGAGGGGGACAGAGAGGTGGACAGAGAGAGGGGGGGGACAGAGAGAGAGGGGGGGACAGAGAGAGAGAGGAACAGAGAGAGGGGGGGACAGAGAGAGAGGGGGGACAGAGAGAGAGAGGGGGACAGAGAGAGGGGGGATAGACAGAGGGGGGAACAGAGAGAGGGGGGACAGAGAGAGGGGGACAGAGAGAGAGGGGGACAGAGAGAGAGGGGGATAGAGAGAGAGGGGGCAGAGAGAGAGGGGACAGAACGAGGGGGGAAGAGAGAGGCGGGTGGAAGGGAGAGGAGGGCAGAGAGAGGGCGACAGAGAGAGGAGCACAGAGAGGGGGGAGATAGCGGGGCACAGAGAGAGGGGGACAGAAAGAGTGGGGGACAGAGATGGGGGGACAGAGGGGGCAGAGAGGGTGGGGGACAGAGAGGGGGTGACAGAGAGAGTGGGACAGAGAGAGAGAGGCGGGTGGGAGAGAGAGGGGGTCAGAGAGAGGCTGGTGGGAGAGAGAGGGGGACAGAGAGAGGGGGAACAGAGAGAGACGGACTGAGAGAGAGGGGGACAGAGAAAGGGGAGATAGAGGTTGACAACGGGAGGGGGACAGAGATAGTGGTACAGCGAGTGGGGGAGATAGAGCGGGACAGAGAGTGGGACAAAAAGAGGGGGTGGTAGAGGCGGTCAGAGAGAGGGGGAGATAGAGGGGGACAGAGAGAGAGGGGGAGACAGAGGGGGGACAGAGAGAGAGGGTACTGAGAGAGGGGGACAGAGAGAGGGCGACAGAGATAGGGGCACAGAGAGTGGAGGAGATAGAGGGGGTCAGAGAGAGTTGGACAGAGAGAGGGTGATATAGAGGTGGACAGCAAGAGAGGGGGTCAGAGACAGAGGGGGACAGTGAGAGAGGGGGGGCTGAGAAATGACGTCAGAGAGAGGGTTACAGAGAGAGAGGGGACAGAGAGAGAGGGGACAGATTGAATGGGGCAGAGAGAGTGGGAACAGAGAGAGGGGGGCAGAGAGAGAGGGGACAGAGAGAGAGGGGACAGAGAGAGAGAGAGGGGGCGGGGGGGACAGAGAGAGAGGGGGTCAGAGGGGGGGAACAGAGGGGGGTCAGAGAGGTGGGGGGTGACAGAGAGAGAGCGGGGCAGAGAGAGAGGGTAACAGAGAGAGGGGCACAGAGAGAGAGGGGGACAGAGAGAGAGGGATAGAGAGAGGGGGGACAGAGAGAGGGGGACAGAGAGAGGGGGACAGAGAGAGAGGGGAAGAGAGAGAGGCGGGTGGAAGGGAGAGGAGGGCAGAGAGAGGGCGACAGAGAGAGGAGCACAGAGAGTGGGCGGAGATAGCGGGGCTCAGAGACAGGGTGACAGAGAGAGAGAGGGGGATATAGAGTGGGGGACAGAGAGAGAGGTACAGAGTGGGGGAGATAGGGAGGGTCAGAGCGAGAGGGTCAGAGAGGAGGACAGAGAGTGGGGGATGGAGAGAGTGGGGGAGAGAGAGAGAGAGTGGGTTAGAGAGAGGGGCAGAGAGTGACGGAGCAGAGACAGGCCGACAGAGGGGGTGGCAGAGAACAGGGGAGAGAAAGAGGGGACAGACAGAGGGGGACAGAGAGGGAGGGACAGAGAGAGAGGATGACAGAGAGAGGGCGGACAGAGAGAGGTGGGGACAGAGAGAGGGGGACAGACAGAGAGAGAGAGGCGGGTAGGAGAGAGAAGGGTTCCGAGTGAAGCTGGTGGGAGATAGAGGGGGTCAGAGAGAGGGGGACAGAGGCAGGGGGATATAGATGGGGACAGAGAGAGGGGGACAGAGAGTGGGGGACAAAGAGTGGGGAGATGGTGAGAGTGGGGGACAGAGAGAGAGAGAGAGGGTCAGAGAAGGGGGCAGAGAGACGGAGCAGAGAGAGGGCGACAGAGAAGGGGGCAGAGAGCTGGATAGAGATAGAGGGGCCAGAGAGAGAAGGACAGAGAGAGAGGGGGACAGAGAGAGAGGGGGACAGAGAGAGGGGAACAGAGAGAGGGGCACAGAGAGGTGGGTACTGAGAGTGGGGGAGATAAAGGGGGACAAAAAGAGGGGGACAGTAAGAGGGGGGAGGTAGAGGGGGTCAGAGGGAGGGGGACAGAGAGAGCGGCACAGACAGTGGGGGAGATAAAGGGGGACAGAGAGAGGGGACAGGGAGAGAGGGGACAGGGAGAGAAGGGGGGACAGGGAGAGGGTGGACAGAGAGAGGGTGTCAGAGAGAGGGGGGGACAAAGAGGGGGTGAACAGAGAGAGGTGGGTACAGAGAGAGGGGGTGAAAGAGAGAGGTGGGTACGGGGGGGGTACAGAGAGAGAGCGGGGCAGAGAGCGCGGGGCAGAGAGAGGGGCAGAGAGAGATGGGGGCAGACAGAGGGGGACAGAGTGATGGGTATTGAGAGAGAGGGGGCAGAGAGAGGAAAAAGAGACGGGGGAACAGAGAGAGGGCTACAGAGTGAGTAAAAGAGAGGGAGTCAGAGCGAGAGTGACAGAGAGAGGAGGACAGAGACAGAGGGGGACAGAGACAGAGGGGGACAGAGAGAGAGTTGGGTGGAAGGGAGGGGGGCAGAGAGTGGGGGAGATAGCAGGGTTCAGAGAGAGGGTGACAGAGAGAGGGGGATATAGAGGGGGACAGAGTGTGGGGGACAGAGAGAGGGGTACAGAGTGGGGGAGAGAGAGGGGGTCAGAGAGAGTGGGACAGAGAGTGGGGGAATGGAGTGTGGGGGACAGAGAGAGAGAGAGAGAGAGAGGGGGTCAGAGAGAGGGGCAGAGAGAGATGGAGAAGAGACAGGGCGACAGAGAGGGGTTTCAGAGAGCAGGGGAGAGATAGAGGGGACAGAGAGAGAGAGGGTGACAGAGAGAGGGGGCAGAGATAGGGGGCACAGAGAGGGGGGGACCGAGAGAGGGGGACAGAGACAGAGAGGCGGGTGGGAGAGAGAGGGGGTCCTAGAGAGGGGGATCAGATAGAGCCGGACTGAGAGAGAGGGGGACAGAGAGAGGGGGGGGATAGAGGTGGTCAAAGGGAGGCGAACAGCGAGAGGGGCACAGAGAGTGAGAGAGATAGAGGGGGTCAGAGCGAATGGTACAGAGAGAGTCGTACAGAGAGTGGGGGAGATAGAGGGGGACAGAGAGAGGGGGAGGTAGAGTTGGTCAGAGAGAGGGGGAGTCAGAGGGGGGACGGGGGGACAGAGGGAGGGGACAGAGAGGGGGGACAAAGAGGGGGGACAGAGAAGGGGGGAACATAGATAGGGGGAACAGAGAGAGGGCAGGACAGAGAGAGGGTGGGAACAGAGAGTGGGGGGACAGAGAGGGGGGGACAGAGACAGGGAGATAGAGAGAGGGCGACAGAGAGTGGAGGAGATAGAGGGGTTCAGAGAAAGGGGGACAGAGAGAGGGTGATATAAAGGGGGACAGCGAGAGAGGGTGACAGAGGAGAGGGGGACAGAGAGAGGGGGATTAGTGGGAGACAGAGAGAGGGGGACAGAGAGAGGTGCACAGAGAGAGGGGCAAAGAGAGTGGGGCACAGAGAGTGGGGGATATAGAGGGGGTCAAAAAGAGGGGGACAAAAAGAGGGGTAGATAGAGGGCGTCAGAGAGAGGGGGACAGAGAGAGAGGCACAGAGAGTAGGGGAGATAGAGGGGGTCAGAGGGAAGGGTACTGAGAGAGAGGTCCAGACAGTGGAGGAGATAGAGGGGGACAGAGAGGGGGACAAAAAGAGGGGGAGGTAGAGGGGGTCAGAGAGAGGGGGACAGAGAGAGGGGCACAGAGAGTGGGGGAGATAGAGGGGGACAGAGAGACAGGGGGGCAGAAAGGGGGGATAGAGAGGGGGACAGAGAGAGGTGGGTGGAAGGGAGAGGGGGGCAGAGAGAGAGGGCGACAGAGAGAGGGGCACAGAGAGTGGGGGGACAAAGATTGGGGAAATGGAGAGAGTGGGGGACAGAGAGAGAGAAGGAGTCAGACAAGGGGGCAGAGAGAGACGGAGCAGAGAGAGGGCGACAGAGAGGAGGGCTAAGAGCGGGGTAGAGATAGAGGGGACAGAGAGAGGGGGACAGAGAGAGGCCGACAGAGAAAGGGGAAAGAGAGAGGGTGGACAGAGAGAGAGGGGGGGGAATAGAGAGAAGGGGACAGAGAGAGGCGGACAGAGAGAGATTTGGTGGGTGAGAGAAGGGGTCTGAGAGAGGCGGGTGGGAGAGAGAGGGCGACAGAGATAGGGGGAACTGAGAGAGCCGGAATGAGAGAGAGGGGGACAGACAGAGTGGGGGACAAAGAGCGGGGATAGCGAGGTGGGTGGAAGAGAGAGGGGGACAGAGAGAGGGGGACAGAGAGAGAGGCACAGAGAGGGGGGCACGGAGAGGGGGACAGAGAGTGGGACAGAGAGGGGGGTACTGAGAGTCGGGAAGATAGAGGGGGACAAGAAGAGGGGGGAAAAGAGGGGGAGGTAGAGATGGTCAGAGGGAGGGGGACAGATAGTGGGGTACTGAGAGTGGGGGAGATAGAGGGGGACAAAAAGAGGGGGAGGTAGAGGGGTCAGAGGGAGGGGTAGAGAGTGGGGCGTACTGAGAGTGGGGGAGATAGAGGGCGTCCGAGAGAGGGGGACAGAGAGAGGTGCACAGAGAGTGGGGGAGATAGAGGGGGACAGAGAGAGAGGGTGACAGAGAGAGAGGGTGACAGAGAGAGAGGGGGACAGAGAGTGGGGGAGATAGAGGGGGTCAGAGAGAGGGAGTCAGAGAGAGGGGGTCAGAGACTGGGGGACAGAGTGGGGGTGAGATAATTGGTCAGAGAGAAGGGGGCAGAGACAGGGGACAGAGAGAGGGGAACGGACAGTGGGGGAGATAGAGGGGGGCAGAGACAGGGGGACAAAGAGTGGTGAGATGGTGAGAGTGGGGGGACATATAGAGAGAGGGGGTCAAAGAGGGGGCAGAGAGGGGGGAGAGAGCTGGGTAGAGATAGAGGGGACAGAGAGAGGGGGGCTGAGAGAGAGAGGGGGACAGAGAGAGGGGGAGATAGAGATAGGCGGTGGGAGAGAGAGGGCGACAGAGACAGGGAGAACAGAGAGAGCCGGACTGAGAGAGAGGGGAACAGAGAGAGACGAGGACAAAGAGGGAGGATAGCGAGGTGGGTGGGAGAGAGAGGGGCACAGAGAGAGTGGCACAGAGAAGGTGTCAGAGAGGGGGACAGAGAGGGGGGTACTGAGAGTGGGAGAGATAAAGGGGGACAAAAAGAGGGGGACAATAAGAGGGGGAGGTAGAGGGGGTCAGAGGGAGGGGGATAGAGAGAGGGGCACAGAGAGTGGGGGAGATATTGGGGGACAGAGAGAGGGGACAGAGAGAGAGGGGACAGACTGAGAGGGGGGGACAGATAGAGGGGGGACACAGGGAGGGGGACAGAGAGAGGGGGGACAAAGAGGGGGTGAACAGAGAGAGGTGGGTTCAGAGAGAGGGGGGACAGAGAGAGGGCGATAGAGAGTGGGCGACAGAGAGTGGAGGAGATAGAGGGGGTCAGACAGAGGGGGACAGAGAGAGGGTGATATAGAGGGGGACAGCGAGAGAGGGTGACAGAGGAGAGGGGGACAGAGAGAGGGGGATTAGTGGGGGACAGAGGGAGGGGGACAGAGAGTGGGGGACAGAGAGAGGGGGACAGAGAGAGGGGGGGACAGAGAGAGGGGGACAGAGAGAGGGGACAGAGAGAGAGGGACAGAGAGAGGTGCACAGAGAGAGGGGCACAGATTGTGGGGCACAGAGAGTGGGACAGAGAGGGGGTTACTGAGAGTGGGGGAGATAGAGGGGGACAAAAAAGAGGGGGACAAAAAGAGGGGGACAAAAAGAGGGGGATGTAGAGGGTGTCAGAGGGAGGGTTAAAGAGGGGGGGGTACTAAGAGTGGGGGAGATAGAGGGGGACAGAGAGAGAGGGGACAGAGAGAGGGGGTGGGACAGAGAGAGAGAGGGGGACAGAGAGAGAGGGGGACAGAGAGAGAGGGACATAGACAGAGGCGGTGGGAGAGAGAGGTGGACAGAGAGAGGGGGACAGAGAGAGGGGGAGATAGAGGTTGTCAAAAGGAGGGGGACAGAGAGATGGGCACAGAGAGTGGGAGAAATAGAGGGGGTCAGAGCGAATGGTACAGAGAGAGTAGTACAGAGAGTGGGGGAGATAGAGGGGGACAGAGAGGGAGGACAAAAAGAGGGGGAGGTAGAGGGGGTCAGAGAGAGGGGGACAGAGAGAGGGGCACAGAGAGTGGGGGAGATAGAGGGGGAAAGAGAGACGGGGGGGCAGAAAGGGGGGGACAGAGAGGGGGGACAGAGAGAGGTGGGTGGAAGGGAGAGGGGGGCAGAGAGAGAAGGCGACAGAGAGAGGGGCACAGAGAGTGGGGGGACAAAGATTGGGGAGATGGAGAGAGTGGGGGACAGAGAGAGAGAAGGGGTCAGACAGGGGGCAGAGAGAGACGGAGCAGAGAGTGGGCGACAGAGAGGAGGGCTAAGAGCGGGGTAGAGATAGAGGGGACAGAGAGAGCGGGACAGAGAGAGGCCGACAGAGAAAGGGGAAAGAGAGAGGGTGGACAGAGAGAGAGAGGGGGGGGGATAGAGAGAAGGGGACAGAGAGAGAGGGACAGAGAGAGATTTGGTGGGTGAGAGACGGGGTCTGAGAGAGGCGGGTGGGAGAGAGAGGGCGACAGAGATAGGGGGAACTGAGAGAGCCGGACTGAAAGAGAGGGGGACAGGCAGAGTGGGGGACAAAGAGGGGGGATAGCGAGGCGGGTGGAAGAGAGAGGGGGACAGAGAGAGGCGGACAGAGAGAGAGGCACAGCGAGGGGGGCACGGAGAGGGGGACAGAGAGTGGGACAGAGAGGGGGGTACTGAGAGTGGGAAGATAGAGGGGGACAAGAAGAGGGGGGAAAAGAGGGGGAGGTAGAGATGGTCAGAGGGAGGGGGACAGATAGTGGGGTACTGAGAGTGGGGGAGATAGAGGGGGACAAAAAGAGGGGGAGGTAGAGGGGGTCAGAGGGAGGGGTAGAGAGTGGGGGTTACTGAGAGTGGGGAAGATAGAGGGGGACAAAAAGAGGGGGAGGTAGAGGGGGTCAGAGGGAGGGGGAGATTGAGGGGGACAGAGAGAGAGGGGGTACAGAGGGGGTACAGAGGGGGGACAGGGGGGACAGAGGGGGGACACAGAGGGGGGGACAGAGAGAGGGGGGCAGAGAGAGGCGGGTGGAAGGGAGAGGGGGCAGAGAGAGGGCGACAGAGAGAGGGGGCACAGAGAGTGGGGGAGATCGAGGGGGTCAGAGAGAGGGAGTCAGAGAGAGGGGGTCAGAGACTGGGGGACAGAGTGGGGGAGAGATAGTTGGTCAGAGAGAAGGGGGCAGAGACAGGGGGACAGAGAGAGGGGAACGGAGAGTGGGGGAGATAGAGGGGGGCAGAGACAGGGGGACAAAGAGTGGTGAGATGGTGAGAGTGGGGGGACATATAGAGAGAGGGGGTCAAAGAGGGGGCAGAGAGGGGGGTAGAGAGCTGGGTAGAGATAGAGGGGATAGAGAGAGGGGGGCAGAGAGAGAGAGGGGGACAGAGATAGGGGAAGATAGAGATAGGCGGTGGGAGAGAGAGGGCGACAGAGATAGGGGGAACAGAGAGAGCCGGACTGAGAGAGAGGGGAACAAAGAGAGACGAGGACAAAGAGGGAGGACAGCGAGGTGGGTGGGAGAGAGAGGGGCACAGAGAGAGTGGCACAGAGAAGGTGTCACAGAGAGGGGGAAAGAGAGGGGGGTACTGAGAGTGGGAGAGATAAAGGGGGACAAAAAGAGGGGTCAATAAGAGGGGGAGGTAGAGGGGGTCAGAGGGAGGGGGACAGAGAGAGGGGCACAGAGAGTGGGGGAGATATTGGGGGACAGAGAGAGGGGACAGAGAGAGAGGGGACAGACTGAGAGGGGGGGACAGATAGAGGGGGGACACAGGGAGGGGCACAGAGAGAGGGGGGACAAAGAGGGGGTGAACAGAGAGAGGTGGGTTCAGAGAGAGGGCGATAGAGAGTGGGCGACAGAGAGTGGAGGAGATAGAGGGGGTCAGGCAGAGGGGGACAGAGAGAGGGTGATATAGAGGGGGACAGCGAGAGAGGGTGACAGAGGAGAGGGGGACAGAGAGAGGGGGTTTAGTGGGGGACAGAGGGAGGGGGACAGAGAGTGGGGGACAGAGAGGGGGGGACAGAGAGAGGGGGGGACAGAGAGAGGGGGACAGAGAGAGGGGGACAGAGAGAGGGGGACAAAGAGTGGGGAGATGGTGAGAGTGGGGGACAGAGAGAGAGAGAGGGTCAGAGAAGGGGACAGAGAGACGGAGCAGAGAGAGGGCGACAGAGAAGGGGGCAGAGAGCTGGATAGAGATAGAGGGGCCAGAGAGAGAAGGACAGAGAGAGAGGGGGACAGAGAGAGAGGGGGACAGAGACAGAGGGACAGAGAGAGGGGGACAGAGAGAGAGGCGGTGGGAGAGAGAGGGCGACAGAGATAGGGGGAACACAGAGAGCCGGACAGAGAGAGAGGGGAACAGAGAGAGGGACACAGAGAGGGGGGTACTGAGAGTGGGGGAGATAAAGGGGGACAAAAAGAGGGGGACAGTAAGAGATGGGGAGGTAGAGGGGGTCAGAGGGAGGGGGTCAGAGAGAGGGGCACAGACAGTGGGGGAGATAAAGGGGGACAGAGAGAGGGGACAAGGAGAGAGGGGACAGGGAGAGAAGGGGGGACAGGGAGAGGGGGGGACAGAGAGAGGGGGTCAGAGAGAGTGGGGACAAAGAGGGGGTGAACAGAGAGAGGTGGGTACAGAGAGAGGGGGCGAAAGAGAGAGGTGGGTACGGGGGGTGTACAGAGAGAGAGTGGGGCAGAGAGCGCGGGGCAGAGAGAGGGGCAGAGAGAGATGGGGGCAGACAGAGGGGGACAGAGTGATGGGTATTGAGAGAGAGGGGGCAGAGAGAGGAAAAAGAGACGGGGGAACAGAGAGAGGGCTACAGAGTGAGTAAAAGAGAGGGAGTCAGAGCGAGAGTGACAGAGAGAGGAGGACAGAGACAGAGGGGGACAGAGACAGAAGGGGACAGAGAGAGAGTTGGGTGGAAGGGAGGGGGGCAGAGAGTGGGGGAGATAGCAGGGTTCAGAGAGAGGGTGACAGAGAGAGGGGGATATAGAGGGGGACAGAGTGTGGGGGACAGAGAGAGGGGTACAGAGTGGGGGAGAGAGAGGGGGTCAGAGAGAGTGGGACAGAGAGTGGGGGAATGGAGTGTGGGGGACAGAGAGAGAGAGAGAGAGGGGGGGTCAGAGAGAGAGGCAGAGAGAGACGGAGAAGAGACAGGGCGACAGAGAGGGGTTTCAGAGAGCAGGGGAGAGATAGAGGGGACAGAGAGAGAGGGTGACAGAGAGAGGGGGCAGAGATAGGGGGCACAGAGAGGGGGGGGGGACCGAGAGAGGGGGACAGAGACAGAGAGGCGGGTGGGAGAGAGAGGGGGTCCGAGAGATAGGGATCAGATACAGCCGGACTGAGAGAGATGGGGACAGAGAGAGGGGGGGGATAGAGGTGGTCAAAGGGAGGCGAATAGCGAGAGGGGCACAGAGAGTGAGAGAGATAGAGGGGGTCAGAGCGAATGGTACAGAGAGAGTCGTACAGAGAGTGGGGGAGATAGAGGGGGACAGAGAGAGGGGGAGGTAGAGTTGGTCAGAGAGAGGGGGAGTCAGAGGGGGGACGGGGGGACAGAGGGAGGGGACAGAGAGGGGGGACAAAGAGGGGGGACAGAGAAGGGGGGAACATAGATAGGGGGAACAGAGAGAGGGCAGGACAGAGAGAGGGTGGGAACAGAGAGTGGGGGGGACAGAGAGGGGGGGGACAGAGAGAGGGAGATAGAGAGAGGGCGACAGAGAGTGGAGGAGATAGAGGGGTTCAGAGAAAGGGGGAGAGAGAGAGGGTGATATAAAGGGGGACAGCGAGAGAGGGTGACAGAGGAGAGGGGGACAGAGAGAGGGGGATTAGTGGGAGACAGAGAGAGGGGGACAGAGAGAGGTGCACAGACAGAGGGGCACAGACAGTGGGGCACAGAGAGTGGGACATGGAAGGGGTTACTGAGAGTGGGGGAGATAGAGGGGGACAAAATGAGGGGGACAAAAAGAGGGGGAGGTAGAGGAGGTCAGAGGGAGGGGGGCAGAGAGTGGGGTACTGAGAGTGGGGGATATAGAGGGGGTCAAAAAGAGGGGGACAAAAAGAGGGGTAGATAGAGGGCGTCAGAGAGAGGGGGACAGAGAGAGGGGCACAGAGAGTAGGGGAGATAGAGGGGGTCAGAGGGAAGGGTACTGAGAGAGAGGTCCAGACAGTGGGGGAGATAGAAGGGGACAGAGAGGGGGACAAAAAGAGAGGGAGGTAGAGGGGGTCAGAGAGAGGGGGACAGAGAGAGGGGCACAGAGAGTGGGGGAGATAGAGGGGGACAGAGAGACAGGGGGGCAGAGGTGGGGGACAGAGGGGGGGACAGAGAGAGAGGTGGGTGGAAGGGAGAGGGGGGCAGAGAGAGAGGGCGACAGAGAGAGGGGCACAGAGAGTGGGGGACAAAGATTGGGGAGATGGAGAGAGTGGGGGACAGAGAGAGAGAAGGGGTCAGACAAGGGGGCAGAGAGAGACGGAGCAGAGAGAGGGCGACAGAGAGAGGGGCACAGAGAGTGGGGGACAAAGATTGGGGAGATGGAGAGAGTGGGGGACAGAGAGAGAGAAGGGGTCAGACAAGGGGGCAGAGAGACACGGAGCAGAGAGAGGGCGACAGAGAGGAGGGCTAAGAGCGGGGTAGAGATAGAGGGGACAGAGAGAGTGGGACAGAGAGAGGCCGACAGAGAAAGGGGAAAGAGAGAGGGTGGACAGAGAGAGAGGGGGGGATAGAGAGAAGGGGACAGAGAGAGGGGGACTGAGAGAGATTTGGTGGGTGAGAGAAGGGGTCTGAGAGAGGCGGGTGGGAGAGAGAGGGCGACAGAGATAGGGGGAACTGAGAGAGCCGGAATGAGAGAGAGGGGGACAGACAGAGTGGGGGACAAAGAGCGGGGATAGCGAGGCGGGTGGAAGAGAGAGGGGGACAGAGAGAGGGGGACAGAGAGAGAGGCACAGCGAGGGGGGCACGGAGAGGGGGACAGAGAGTGGGACAGAGAGGGGGGTACTGAGAGTCGGGAAGATAGAGGGGGACAAGAAGAGGGGGGAAAAGAGGGGGAGGTAGAGATGGTCAGAGGGAGGGGGACAGATAGTGGGGTACTGAGAGTGGGGGAGATAGAGGGGGACAAAAAGAGGGGGAGGTAGAGGGGGTCAGAGGGAGGGGTAGAGAGTGGGGCGTACTGAGAGTGGGGGAGATAGAGGGCGTCCGAGAGAGAGGGGACAGAGAGAGGTGCACAGAGAGTGGGGGAGATAGAGGGGGACAGAGAGAGAGGGGAACAGAGAGAGGGACACAGAGAGGGGGGTACTGAGAGTGGGGGAGATAAAGGGGGACAAAAAGAGGGGGACAGTAAGAGGGGGGAGGTAGAGGGGGTCAGAGGGAGGGCGACAGAGAGAGGGGCACAGACAGTGGGGGAGATAAAGGGGGACAGAGAGAGGGGACAGGGAGAGAGGGGACAGAGAGAAGGGGGACAGGGAGAGGGGGGGACAGCGAGAGGGGGTCAGAGAGAGGGGGGACAAAGAGGGGGTGAACAGAGAGAGGTGGGTACAGAGAGAGGGGGTGAAAGAGAGAGGTGGGTACAGGGGGGGTACAGAGAGAGAGCGGGGCAGAGAGCGCGGGGCAGAGAGGGGGCAGAGAGAGATGGGGGCAGACAGAGGGGGACAGAGTGATGGGTATTGAGAGAGAGGGGGCAGAGAGAGGAAAAAGAGACGGGGGAACAGAGAGAGGGCAACAGAGTGAGTAAAAGAGAGGGAGTCAGAGCGAGAGTGACAGAGAGAGGAGGACAGAGACAGAGGGGGACAGAGACAGAGGGGGACAGAGAGAGAGTTGGGTGGAAGGGAGGGGGGCAGAGAGTGGGGGAGATAGCAGGGTTCAGAGAGAGGGTGACAGAGAGAGGGGGATATAGAGGGGGACAGAGTGTGGGGGATAGAGAGAGGGGTACAGTTTGGGGGAGAGAGAGGGGGTCAGAGAGAGTGGGACAGAGAGTGGGGGAATGGAGTGTGGGGGACAGAGAGAGAGAGAGAGAGGGGGTCAGAGAGAGGGGCAGAGAGAGACGCAGAAGAGACAGGGCGACAGAGAGGGGTTTCAGAGAGCAGGGGAGAGATAGAGGGGACAGAGAGAGAGGGTGACAGAGAGAGGGGGCAGAGATAGGGGGCACAGAGAGGGGGGGACCGAGAGAGGGGGACAGAGACAGAGAGGCGGGTGGGAGAGAGAGGGGGTCCGAGAGAGGGGGATCAGATACAGCCGGACTGAGAGAGAGGGGGACAGAGAGAGGGGGGGGATAGAGGTGGTCAAAGGGAGGCGAACAGCGAGAGGGGCACAGAGAGTGAGAGAGATAGAGGGGGTCAGAGCGAATGGTACAGAGAGAGTCGTACAGAGAGTGGGGGAGATAGAGGGGGACAGAGAGAGGGGGAGGTAGAGTTGGTCAGAGAGAGGGGGAGTCAGAGGGGGGATGGGGGGACAGAGGGAGGGGACAGAGAGGGGGGACAAAGAGGGTGGACAGAGAAGGGGGGAACATAGATAGGGGGAACAGAGAGAGGGCAGGACAGAGAGAGGGTGGGAACAGAGAGTGGGGGGACAGAGAGGGGGGGACAGAGACAGGGAGATAGAGAGAGGGCGACAGAGAGTGGAGGAGATAGAGGGGTTCAGAGAAAGGGGGAGAGAGAGAGGGTGATATAAAGGGGGACAGCGAGAGAGGGTGACAGAGGAGAGGGGGACAGAGAGAGGGGGATTAGTGGGAGACAGAGAGAGAGGGACAGAGAGAGTGCACAGAGAGAGGGGCACAGAGAGTGGGGCACAGAGAGTGGGACATAGAAGGGGTTACTGAGAGTGGGGGATATAGAGGGGGTCAAAAAGAGGGGGACAAAAAGAGGGGTAGATAGAGGGCGTCAGAGAGAGGGGGACAGAGAAAGGGGCAGAGAGAGTAGGGGAGATAGAGGGGGTCAGAGGGAAGGGTACTGAGAGAGAGGTCCAGACAGTGGGGGAGATAAAGGGGGACAGAGAGGGGGACAAAAAGAGGGGGAGGTAGAGGGGGTCAGAGACAGGGGGACAGAGAGAGGGGCACAGAGAGTGGGGGAGATAGAGGGGGACAGAGAGACAGGGGGGCAGAAAGTGGGGGACAGAGAGGGGGGACAGAGAGAGGTGGGTGGAAGGGAGAGGGGGGCAGAGAGAGAGGGCGACAGAGAGAGGGGCACAGAGAGTGGGGGGACAAAGATTGGGGAGATGGAGAGAGTGGGGGACAGAGAGAGAGAAGGGGTCAGACAAGGGGGCAGAGAGAGACGGAGCTGAGAGAGGGCGACAGAGAGGAGGGCTAAGAGCGGGGTAGAGATAGAGGGGACAGAGAGAGGGAGACAGAGAGAGGCCGACAGAGAAAGGGGAAAGAGAGAGGGTGGACAGAGAGAGAGGGGGGGGATAGAGAGAAGGGGACAGAGAGAGGGGGACAGAGAGTGGGGGAGATAGAGGGGGTCAGAGAGATCGAGTCAGAGAGAGGGGGTCAGAGACTGGGGGACAGAGTGGGGGAGAGATAGTTGATCAGAGAGAAGGGGGCAGAGACAGGGGGACAGAGAGAGGGGAACGGACAGTGGGGGAGATAGAGGGGGGCAGAGACAGGGGGACAAAGAGTGGTGAGATGGAGAGAGTGGGGGGACATATAGAGAGAGGGGGTCAAAGAGGGGGCAGAGAGGGGGGAGAGAGCTGGGTAGAGATAGAGGGGACAGAGAGAGGGGGGCTGAGAGAGAGAGGGGGACAGAGAGAGGGGGAGATAGAGATAGGCGGTGGGAGAGAGAGGGCGACAGAGACAGGGAGAACAGAGAGAGCCGGACTGAGAGAGAGGGGAACAGATAGAGACGAGGACAAAGAGGGAGGATAGCGAGGTGGGTGGGAGAGAGAGGGGCACAGAGAGAGTGGCACAGAGAGGTGTCACAGAGAGGGGGAGAGAGAGGGGGGTACTGAGAGTGGGAGAGATAAAGGGGACAAAAAGAGGGGGACAATAAGAGGGGGAGGTAGAGGGGGTCAGAGGGAGGGGGACAGAGAGAGGGGCACAGAGAGTGGGGGAGATATTGGGGGACAGAGAGAGGGGACAGACTGAGAGGGGGGGGACAGATAGAGGGGGGACACAGGGAGGGGGACAGAGAGAGGGGGGACAAAGAGGGGGTGAACAGAGAGAGGTGGGTTCAGAGAGAGGGCGATAGAGAGTGGGCGACAGAGAGTGGAGGAGATAGAGGGGGTCAGACAGAGGGGGACAGAGAGAGGGTGATATAGAGGGGGACAGCGAGAGAGGGTGACAGAGGAGAGGGGGACAGAGAGAGGGGGATAAGTGGGGCACAGAGGGAGGGGGACAGAGAGTGGGGCACAGAGAGAGGGGGACAGAGAGAGGGGGGAGAGAGAGAGGGGGACAGAGATAGGGGACAGAGAGAGGGGGACAGAGAGAGGTGCACAGAGAGAGGGGCACAGATTGTGGGGCACAGAGAGTGGGACAGAGAGGGGGTTACTGAGAGTGGGGGAGATAGAGGGGGACAAAAAAGAGGGGGACAAAAAGAGGGGGACAAAAAGAGGGGGAGGTAGAGGGGGTCAGAGGGAGGGGTAAAGAGAGGGGGGTACTAAGAGTGGGGGAGATAGAGGGGGACAGAGAGAGAGGGGACAGAGAGAGGGGGTGGGACAGAGAGAGAGGGGGGGACAGAGAGAGAGGGGGACAGAGAGAGTGGGACAGAGAGAGAGGCGGTGGGAGAGAGAGGTGGACAGAGAGACGGGGACAGAGAGAGGGGGAGATAGAGGTTGTCAAAAGGAGGGGGACAGAGAGAGGGGCACAGAGAGTGGGAGAAATAGAGGGGGTCAGAGCGAATGGTACAGAGAGAGTAGTACAGAGAGTGGGGGAGATAGAGGGGGACAGAGAGGGAGGACAAAAAGAGGGGGAGGTAGAGGGGGTCAGAGAGAGGGGGACAGAGAGAGAGGCACAGAGAGTGGGGGAGATAGAGGGGGACAGAGAGACAGGGGGGCAGAAAGGGGGGGACAGAGAGGGGGCACAGAGAGAGGTGGGTGGAAGGGAGAGGGGGCAGAGAGAGAGGGCGACAGAGAGAGGGGCACAGAGAGTGGGGGGACAAAGATTGAGGAGATGGAGAGAGTGGGGGACAGAGAGAGAGAAGGGGACAGACAGGGGGGCAGAGAGAGACCGAGCAGAGAGAGGGCGACAGAGAGGAGGGCTAAGAGCGGGGTAGAGATAGAGGGGACAGAGAGAGGGAGACAGAGAGAGGGGAAAGAGAGAGGGTGGACAAAGAGAGAGGGGGGGATAGAGAGAAGGGGACAGAGAGAGGGGGACAGAGAGAGATTTGGTGGGTGAGAGAAGGGGTCTGAGAGAGGCGGGTGGGAGAGAGAGGGCGACAGAGATAGGGGGAACTGAGAGAGCCGGACTGAGAGAGAGGGGGACAGACAGAGTGGGGGACAAAGAGGGGGGATAGCGAGGCGGGTGGAAGAGAGAGGGGGGACAGAGAGAGGGGGACAGAGAGAGGGGCACAGAGAGGGGGGCACGGAGAGGGGGACAGAGAGTGGTACAGAGAGGGGGGGTACTGAGAGTCGGAAGATAGAGGGGGACAAGAAGAGGGGGAAAAGAGGGGGAGGTAGAGATGGTCAGAGGGAGGGGGACAGATAGTGGGGTACTGAGAGTGGGGAGATAGAGGGGGACAAAAAGAGGGGGAGGTAGAGGGGGGTCAGAGGGAGGGGTAGAGAGTGGGGCGTACTAAGAGTGGGGAAGATAGAGGTGGACATAAAGAGGGGGAGGTAGAGGGGGTCAGAGGGAGGGGGAGATTGAGGGTGACAGAGAGAGAGGGGGGACAGAGGGGGGGACAGAGGGGGACGGGGGGAAAGAGGGGGGACAGAGGGGGGGACAGAGAGAGGGGGGACAGAGAGAGGCGGGTGGAAGGGAGAGGGGGCAGAGAGAGGGCGACAGAGAGAGGGGCACAGAGAGTGGGGAGATAGAGAGGGTCAGAGAGAGGCGGACAGAGAGTGGGGGGGAGAAAGAGTGGGGAGATGGAGAGAGTGAGGGACAGAGAAGGAGGGGGTGTCAGACAGGGTCAGAGAGAGACGGAGCAGAGACAGGGCGACAGAGAGGGGGGCAGAGAGCGGGGTAGAGATAGAGGGGACAGAGAGAGGAGGGGACAGAGAGAGGCCGACAGAGAGAGTCGAAAGAGAGAGGGGGGGACGGAGACAGGGTGGACAGAGAGAGGGGGGACAGAGAGAGGGGAACAGAGAGAGGGGGACAGAGAGAGATGCGGTGGGAGAGAGAGCGGGACAGAGAGAGAGGAGCAGTGAGAGATGGGGGCAGACGGAGGGGGACAGAGTGAGAGGGGCAGAGAGAGGGGGACAGAGGGGGGACAGAGAGAGAAAGAGGGGGCACAGAGAGAGAGAGCGGGACAGAGTGAGTGGGGCAGTGAGAGGGGGGGACAGAGAGAGAGAAGGGGGACAGAGATAGAAGGAGACAGAGAGTGAGAGGGGGACAGAGAGGGGGGGTCAGAGAGACGGGGGTCAGAGAGAGGGGGGACAGAGAGGGGGGGGACAGAGAGAGAGAGAGGAAGACAGAGAGAGAGAGGGGGAGAGAGAGAGGGTGACAGAGAGGGGGGGACAGAAAGAGCTGGGCACAGAGAGAGAGATGAGGACAGAGAGAGAGAGGGGGGAGAGAGAGAGGGTGACAGAGAGGGGGGCACAGAGAGAGGGAGACAGAGAGGGGGGGACAGAGGGTGGGGGGACAGAGAAGGGGGGACGGGGGGGGCAGAGAGGGGGGTACAGAGAGAGGGGGACAGAGAGAGGGGGGACAGAGAGAGAGTGAGGGACAGAGAGAGAGGGGACAGAGAGAGGGGGGCAGAGAGAGATGGGGCAGACGGAGGGGGATAGAGTGAGAGGGGCAGAGAGAGGGGGGGACAGAGAGAGAGGGGGAGACAGAGAGAGGGGGGACAGAGAGAGATGGGCAGAGAGAGAGAGATGAGGACAGAGAGAGAGAGGGGGAGAGCGAGAGATGGGGCAGACGGAGGGGGACAGAGTGAGGGGGGAGACAGAGAGAGAGAGAGAGAGGCGGGACAGTGAGAGGTTGGGCAGAGAGTTATGGGGCATACGGAGGGGGACAGAGTGAGAGGGGCAGAGACTGAGGGGGCAGGGAGAGTTGGGGACAGAGAGAAAGGCGGACAGATAGAGAAGGAGATAAAGAGGAGTGAGGGTGACAGAGAGAGGGGGGGACAGAGAGAAGGGAGACAGAGGTGGGGGGACAGAGAGAGAGAGACGACTGAGAGAGAGGGGACAGGGAGTGGGGGGAGATAGAGGGAGTCAGAGAGAGGGGGGCCAGAGAGAGGGGGAGTCAGAGAGAGGGGGGCCAGAGAGAGGGGGACAGAGAGAGGGGGGGGGGGGGGCGGGGGCTCAGTGAGGGGGTACAGAGAGAGGCGGGTGGGAGAGAGTGGGGACAGAGAGAGGGGGGACAGAATAGGGGGAACAGAGAGAGGGGGACAGAGAGAGGGGGCGACAGAGAGAGACGGGCGACAGAGGTGGAGACAGGAGGGGGGGACTTTGGGGACAGGGGTAGATTGGGGGGACAGAGGGAGGACAGAGGGGTGACAGAGAAGGGGTGACAGAGAAGGGGGGCAGAGAAGGGGGGACAGAGAGAGGGGGACGGGGGGGACAGAGAGAGGGGGGCGACAGAGAGAGACGGGCGACAGAGGGGGAGACAGGAGGGGGGTCATGGGGGACAGGGGTAGACGCGGGAGACAGAGGGGGGACAGAGGGGGGACAGATAAGGGGGACAGAGAAGTGGGGCAGAGAAGGGGCGACAGAGAGAGGGGGACAGAGGGGTGGCGGGGGGGACAGAGTGGGGCAGAGTGGGGGTACAGAGAGGGGGGTGCAGAGAGGGGGGTACAGAGATGGGGGGTACAGAGAGGGGGGAACAGAGAGAGGGGGGGACAGAGAGAGGAGGGACAGAGACAGGGGGGACAGTGAGAGGGTGGGACGGGGGAGACAGGAGGGTTGTCGGGGGGTACAGAGGGGGGGACAGAGGGTGGGGGGACAGAGAAGGGGGGACAGTGAAGGGGGTACAGAGAGGGTTGTACAGAGAGGGGGGTACAGAGAGGGGGGTACAGAGAGGGGAGACAGAGAGAGAGGGGGGACAGAGTGTGAGGGGCACAGAGAGAGAGAGAGAGAGAGAGAGGGACCCAGAGAGAGCGGGACAGAGAGAGAGAGGAGCAGAGAGAGATGGGGGCACAGGAGGGGGACAGAGTGAGAGGGGCAGAGAGAAGGGGGACACGGGGGGGACAGAGAGAGAGAGAGGGGGGGACAGAGAGTGAGAGCGGGACAGAGTGAGCGGGGGCAGAGAGGGGGGGACAGAGTGAGGGGGGTAAGAGAGAGGAGGGACAGAGAGAGATGGGCACAGAGAGAGAGAGGGGGGTGAGAGAGAGAGGGTGACAGAGACGGGGGACAGAGAGAGGGGAGACAGAGAGGGGGGGACAAAGGGTGGGGGGACAGAGAAGGGGGACAGAGAGGGCGGGACAGAGAGGGGGGGTACAGAGAGAGGGGGACAGAGAGTGGGAGAGATAGAGGGGGACAGAGAGTGGGATCAAAAAGACGGGGAGGTAGAGGGGGTCAGAGGGAGGGGGACAGAGAGAGCAGCACAGAGAGTGGCGGAGATAGAGGGGGTCAGAGAGAGGGGTTAGAAAGAGGAGAAGGTGCAGGGCATCAGAGAGAGGGGGACAGAGTGAGGGGGACTGAGATGGGGGGACAGAGAGAGGGGGACGGGGGGGAAACAGAGCGAGGTTGGGACAGAGAGAGGTTGGACAGAGAGAGGGGGACAGAGAGAGGGGGAAGAGGGGGGAGGAGGGAGGGGGGACAGAGAGAGAGGGAGACAGAGAGAAAGAGGGACAGAGAGGGGGGACAGAGAGGGGGGAGGAGAGAGGGGGGACAGAGAGAGGGGGACAGAGAAGGGGGACAAAGAGAGGGGGCGGGGGGGAAACAGAGATAGGTTGGGACAGAGAGAGGTGGGACGGAGAGAGGGGTACAGAGAGTGGGGTCAGAGGGGGGGACAGAGAGACGGGGGACAGTGAGGGGGTGTCAGAGAGGGGGATGGACAGAGGGGGACGGGGGACAGAGGTGGGGGCAGGGATGGACGGTGAGGGAGTGGACAGAGAGAGGAGGGACAGAGAGGAAGGACAGAAAGAGATGGGGACAGAGAGCATAGGGACAGATAGAGAGAGGGAACAGAGAGAGTGGGGACAGAGAGACGGGGACACAGGGAGAGGCGACAGAGAGGGGGCAGAGAGAGCGCGACAGATGGAAGTGGGGACAGAGAGAGAGGGGGACAGAGAGAGAGGGGGACAGAGACAGAGGGACAGAGAGAGAGAGGGACAGAGAGATAGGGGGACAGAGAGAGAGGGGGACAGAGGGGGGTAGGACAGAGGGGGGACAGAGAGACTGGGAGACAGAGAGAAAGGGGGACAGAGAGAGAGGGGACAGAGAGAGTGGAGGACAGAGGGGGGACAGTGAGAGAGGGGGACAGAGAGAGAGGGGAACAGAGATGGGGGTCACAGAGAGAGAAGGAGCAGAGAGGGATGGGGACAGAGAGAAGGGGACAGTGAGAGAGGGAGTCAGAGAGAGGTGTACAGAGAGTGGGCGACAGAAAGTGGGGGGTCAGAGAGAGAGGGGGACAGAGAGGGGGGCAGAGAGGGGGGCGGGGAGGGCAGAGAGGAGGATGCAGAGGGGGGGCAGAGAGAGAGGGCGGCATTGAGAGAGGGGGGCAGAGAGAAGGGGTGGCAGAGAGGGGGGCAGTGAGAGGGGGGCAGAGAGAGGGGGGGACAGAAAGAGGGGGGACAGAGAGAGAGGAGAAAGAGAGAGGCGGGTGGAAGGGAACAGTGGTCAGAGACGGGGACAGAGAGAGGGGGACAGAGAAAGGGGGACGGGGGACAGAGAGAGGGGGATCAGAGAGAGGGGGGGACAAAGAGGGGTGATAGAGAGGCGGTTGAGAGAGAGAGGGTGAAAGAGAGAGGGTGACAGAGAGCGGGTGATAGAGAGGTGGTCAAACGGAGGGGGACAGAGAAAGGGGCACAGAGAGTGGGAGACATAGAGGGGATCAGAGAGAGAGTGGGTCAGAGAGAGGGGGACAGAGAGAGAGGGGGACAGAGAGAGAGGGGAACAAAGAGGGGTGATAGAGAGGCAGTTGAGAGAGAGAGGGTGAAAGAGAGAGGGTGACAGAGAGCGGGTGATAGAGAGGTGGTCAAACGGAGGGGGACAGAGAAAGGGGCACAGAGAGTGGGAGACATAGAGGGGATCAGAGAGAGAGGGGGTCAGAGAGAGGGGCACAGAGAGTGGGAGAGATAGAGGGGGTCAGAGAGAGAGGGGACAGAGAGAGAGGCACAGAGAGTGGGAGAGATAGAGGGGGTCAGAGAAAGAGGGGACAGAGAGAGAAGCACAGAGAGTGGGAGAGATAGAAGGGGACAGAGAGAGGGATCAAAAAGACGAGGAGGTAGAGGGGGTCAGAGGGAGGGGGACAGAGAGAGCGGCACAGAGAGTGGGGGAGATAGAGGAGGTCAGAGAGAGGGGTCAGAAAGAGGAGAAGGTGGAGGGCATCAGAGAGAGGGGGGGACAGAGTGAGGGGGACAGAGAGAGGGGGCGGGGGGGAAACAGAGCTAGGTTGGGACAGAGAGAGGTGGGACAGAGAGAGTGGGACAGACAGAGGGGGACAGAGGGGGGAGGAGAGAGGGGGGACAGAGAGAGAGAGGGAGACAGAGAGAAAGGGGGACAGAGGGGGGGACAGAGAGGGGGGGAGGAGAGAGGGGGGACAGAGAGAGGGGGACAGAGAAGGGGGACAGAGAGAGGGGGACGGGGGGGAAACAGAGAGAGGTTGTGACAGAGAGAGGTGGGACAGAGAGAGGGGGACAGAGAAGGGGGACAGAGAGAGGGGGATGGGGGGGAAACAGAGAGAGGTTGTGACAGAGAGAGGTGGGACAGAGAGAGGGGACAGAGAGGGGGTCAGAGGGGGGACAGAGAGACGCGGGACAGTGAGGGGGGTCAGAGAGGGGGATGGACAGAGGGGGATGGGGGACAGAGCTGGGGGCAGGGATGGACGGTGAGGGAGTGGACAGTGAGAGGAGGGACAGAGAGGGAGGACAGAAAGAGATGGGGACAGAGAGCATAGGGACAGATAGAGAGAGGGAACAGAGAGAGTGGGGACAGAGAGAGAGGGGTCAGAGAGAGGGGGGACAGAGAGCGGGGCAGAGAGAGGGTGACAGAGAGAGGTGGGCAGTGAGAGGGGGACAGAGAGAGGTGGGCAGTGAGAGGGGGACAGAGAGAGAGGGGTAGATAGAGGGGGACAGAGAGAGGGGGGACAGAGAGAGAGTGGAACAGAGAGAGAGGGCGACAGAGAGTGAGTGGGACAGAGAGGGGGGGCACAGAGTGAGAGGGGCACAGAGAGAGGGGCAGAGAGAGAGGGAGGGCAGAGAGAGAGAGGGGGCAGAGAGCGGAGGGTAGAGAGCGGGGGGGGGTAGAGAGCGGGGGGTACAGAGGCAGACGGGGACAGAGAGAGAGGGACAGAGAGAGAGGGTCAGTGAGAGGGGGGACGGGGGGCAGAGAGAGGGCGACAGAGAGACGTTGACAGAGAGAAAGGGGGCAGAGAGAGAGGGGGAGATAGAGGGGAAAGAGAGTGGGGGCAGAGAGGGGATACAGAGTGGGGAAGAGAGAAGGGGTCAGAAAGAGGGGGACAGAGAAAGGCGGATGCAGAGAGTGGGGGACAGAGGAGGATGGGGGGACGGGAGGGAGAGGACAGAGAGATGAGGCACAGAGAGTGGGGACAGAAAGAGAAGAGGGACAGAAGAGAGGTGGGACAGAGGGGGGACAGAGGGGAGGGGCAGAGTAGGAAGGGACAAAGAGGGGGCACAGAGAGACGGGGACAGAGAGACGGGGACAGAGAGGGGTACAGAGAGAGGGGGGTACAGAGAGAGGGGAGGACAGAGAGAGGGGGCGACAGAGAGAGGGGGCGACAGAGCGAGGGGGCGACAGAGAGAGGGGGGCAGAGAGAGAGAGGGGGACAGAGAGAGGGGGGACAGAGAGGGGGGGACAGAGAGAGAGGGGGGACAGAGAGAGAGGGGGGACAGAGAGAGAGGGGGACAGAGAGAGAGGGGGACAGAGAGAGTGGGGGGACAGAGAGAGGGGGGAACAGAGAGAGGGGGGACAGAGAGAGGGGTGGACAGAGAGAGAGGGGGGACAGAGAGAGAGGGGGGAGAGAGAGAGAGGAGGGACAGAGAGAGGGGGGACAGAGAGGGTGGGGTCAGAGAGAGAGGGGGGACAGAGAGAGAGGGGGGACAGAGAGGAGGGACAGAGAGAGAGGGACAGAGAGGGGGGAGACAGAGAGAGGGGGGGACAGAGAGAGAGGGGGGACAGAGAGAGAAGGGGGACAGAGAGAGGGGGACAGAGAGAAGGGGGGACAGAGAGAGAGGGGGGACAGAGAGAGGGGGGGACAGACAGAAAGGGGGGACAGAGAGGGGGGGACAGAGAGAGAGGGGGGACAGAGAGAGAGGGGGGGACAGAGCGAGAGGGGGACACAGAGAGAGGGGGACAGAGAAAGGGGGGCAGAGAGGGGAGGGGACAGAGAGAGTGGGGGACGGAGGGGGAGGACAGAGAGAGGGGGGGACAGAGAGAGGGGGGACAGAGAGAGGGGGTCAGGGAGGGGGGGGCAGAGAAGGGGGAGGACAGAGGGGGGGACAGGGGGGGGGACAGAGAGAGGGGGGACAGAGAGAGGGGTGGCAGAGAGGGTGGGACAGAGAGTGGGGGGGACAGAGAGATGGGGGACAGAGAGAGAGGAGGCAGAGAGAGGGGGGGCAGAGAGAGAGGGGGGGCAGAGAGAGAAGGGGAGCAGAGAGAGAGGGGGACAGAGAGAGAGGAAGCAGAGAGAGAGGGGGCAGAGAGAGAGGGGGGCAGAGAGAGAGGGGGAGCAGAGAGGGGGGCAGAGAGAGAGAGAGAGAGGGCAGAGAGAGAGGGGTGCAGAGAGAGAAGGGGCAGAGAGAGATGGGGCAGAGAGAGTGGGGGAGCAGAGAGAGGGGGCAGAGAGAGAGAGAGAGCAGAGAGAGAGGGGGACAGAGAGAGAGGGGGACAGAGAGAGAGGGGGACAGAGAGAGAGGGGGACAGAGAGAGAAGGGGCAGAGAGAAATGGGGCCAGAGAGAGAGGGGGCAGAGAGGGGTTGGGCAGTGAGAAAAGGCACCATCCCACTGACTATATCCATCACTTCCATTTGTAACCAATAAAAATGTTGATTAAAGCGTGCCGAGCAGCAGAGTGACCGATGTTGTTGTGTGTCTTTGTGTTCGAGAAGCTGAGCTGGAGAGAGACAGACTCAGCCCCAAGTCCTGATCCTCAGGGAAGGGGAGGGCACCGCGCCCGGAGCTCAGGAGCTGGGTTTAACTCCCTCTGAACCCCCCCCAACTCCAACCTGGTCTCCCCATTTCCTCTCTCCTGATCTTCTTCCTCACTTTTCTCCCTCTCTCTCGTTCTGCACACTCTCTCTTTCTCACCACCTCTCCCTTTTACTCTCCCTCATCTCCCTCTCTCTCACACCCCCCCAACCCCAGTCTCTCCACCTGGCTTCCCTCCTCCCTGTCCCCCTCCTCCCCCCCAGCCGTGTCTGTCTCCCTCCCACAATTCCGTCTCTACCCAATTTTCCATCCTCCCACCTCTCACATCCTTCCCCAACCCCCCACACGCAGCCTCACCACCACAAACCCCCAAACTCTGGGTCAGAGGGAGAGGGAAGAACCAGGGAGACAGAGTGTGTCAGAGAGAGAGGGAGGGAAGGAGAGAGATTCAGTCAAAGAGAAACGATGGGAGGTGGGGAGAGAGAGAGAGAGAGAGAGAGACCGAGGGAGGTGGATCGAGAGTGAGAGAAGGTGGAGAGAGAGTGAAGGAGCTGGGAGAGAGAGAGAGGCAAGAGAGAGAGATAGGGTGAGAGTGAGAGAGAGAGAGACAGGGGAGGAGATAATGAGAGGGGCGAGAGTTAGGGGCAAGAGAGGGAGGGTGAGACAGGGGGGAAGAGAGGGGGAGAGAGTGTGGGCAGAGAGACAGATGGGGGAGAGAAAGTTCGGGGAGAGAAAGAGGGGAAGGAGAGAGAGGGGAGAGAGCGCAGAGAGAGAGGGAAGAGAGAGCGAGAGAGAGAGAGCGAGAGAGAGAGAGTGGGAGAGAGAGTAGGGGAGAGGAGGGAAGAGAGAGGCGCGAAGAGAGAGGAGGGAGAGAGGAGGGGGAGAGAGGAGGGGTAGCGAGAGGAGGAAAGAGAGAGGGGGGAGAGAGGAGGGTCAGAGAGGAAGGAAGAGAGAGGAGGGAGGAGAGAGAGGAGGGGGAGAGGAGGGCGTGAGACAGGTGAGAGGGGGAGGGGGTAGAGAGAAGAGGGGAGAGATCGTGGGAGAGAGAGGGTGGGAGAGAGAGGGGAGACTGAGCGGGTGGAGGGGGAGGGAGACTAAGAGGGGAGGGAGAGTGAGAGGGGAGGGAGAGTGAGAGGGAGGGGAGGGCAAGAGAGGGGAAGGAGAGTGAGGGGGAGGGAGAGAGACGGGAGGGCCAGAGAGAGGAGGGAGAGAGAGGGGGCAGGGCGAGAGAGGGGAGAGCCAGTGAGGGGTGGGCGAGTGAGAGGGGAGGGCAAAAGAGGGGAGGGCGAGAGAGGGGAGGGAGAGAGAGTGGGGAGGGCGAGAAAGAGGGGAGGGCGAGAGAGAGGGGAGGGCGAGAGAGAGGGGAGGGCAAGAGAGGGGGAGCGAGAGAGGGGAGAGAGCGTGGGGGAGAGAGATGGGTGAGACAGTGGGGTTGAGGGAGTGGGGGTGAGTTTGAGGGGGTGTGTGAGAGAGAGTGGGTGTGAGAGTGAGATGGGATGGAGAGAGAGGGGTGTGAGAGACAGAGGGAGATGGAGAGGGAGAGACAGGGGGGCAGAGAGGGGGAGAGAGACGGGGTTGGGGGTAAGAAGGGGTTGAGAGAGAAGGGGCCATTGAGAGAGAAAGTGGAGGGTAGGAGAGAGAGTAGCGTGAGTAGGAGAGGGTGTGAGAGAGAGAGTGGGTGAGAGAGAAGGGTGAGCGAGAGGGGGAGGGGTTAGAGAGAGAGAGCGAGGGGTAAGAGAGAACGGGTGTGAGAGAGGGAAGGGAGTGAGGTGGTGAGGGGGGTGCGAGGGGGTGAGTGAGAGAGGGGTGAGAGAGAGGGGAGGGCGAGAGAGAGGGGTGGGCGAGAGAGGGGAGAAGCTGGATGGGGGAGAGATGGGTGAGACAGAGGGGGTGAGGGAGTGGGGGTGAGAGAGAGAGTGTGTGTGAGAGAGTGAGATGGGATGGAGAGAGAGGGGGTGTGAGAGAGTGAGATGGGATGGAGAGAGAGGGGGTGTGAGAGACAGAGGGAGATGGAGAGGGAGAGAGAGGGGGGCAGAGAGGGGGAGAGGGAGGGGGTGGGTGTAAGAAGGGGTTGAGAGAGAAGGGGACATTGAGAGAGAAAGTGGAGGGTACGAGAGAGAGTGGCGTGAGTAGGAGAGGGTGTGAGAGAGAGAGTGGGTGAGAGAGAAGGGTGAGCGAGAGGGGGAGGGGTTAGAGAGAGAGCGAGGGGTAAGACAGAACGGGTGTGAGAGAGGGAGGGGGGTGAGGTGGTGAGGGAGGTGCGAGGGGGTGAGTGAGAGAGGGGTGAGAGAGGGGGAGGGCGAGAGAGAGGGGAGGGCGAGAGAGGGGAGAAGCGGGAGGGGGAGAGTTGGGTGAAACAGAGGGGGTGACGGAGTGAGGGTGTGAGAGAGAGGGGATGTGTGAGAGAGAGTGGGTGTGAGAGAGTGAGATGGGATGGAGAGAGAGGGGGTGTGAGAGACAGAGGGAGATGGAGAGGGAGAGAGGGGGGGCAGAGAGGGGGGAGAGAGAGGGGGTGGGTGTAAGAAGGGGTTGAGAGAGAAGGGGTCATTGAGAGAGAAAGTGGAGGGTAGAAGAGAGAGTGGCGTGAGTAGGAGAGGGTGTGAGAGAGAGTGGGTGAGAGAGAGGGGTGAGCGAGAGGGGGAGGGGTTAGAGAGAGCGAGGGGTAAGACAGAACGGGTGTGAGAGAGGGAGGGGGGTGAGGTGGTGAGGGGAGTGCGAGGGGGTGAGAGAGAGAGGGGTGAGAGACAATGGGTGATTGAGAGAGAAAGTGGAGAGGGAGTAAGAGAGAGAGTGGAGTGAGAAGGAGAGGGTGTAATTGAGAGAGTGTGTGAGAGAGAGGGGTGAAAGAGAGGGGTGGTGGCGAGGGGTTAGAGAGAGCGTGGGTAAGAGCGAAAGGGTGTGAGAGGGCATGAGAGAGAGGGGTGAGAGAGGTTGGTGAGAGAGAGAGGGTTTGAGAAAGAGAGAGGGCGTGAGCGATTGAGGGCGTGAGAGAGTGAGGGGATGAGAGAGTGAGGGGCTGAGAGAGGGAGGGGATGAGAGAATGAGGGGGTTTGAGAGAGGGGGTCGTGAGAGAGAGAGGGAGTGAGAGAGAGGGAGTGTGGCAGAGAGGGGTGAGAGAGCGAGGGGTGAGAGAGGGGGTTGAGAGAGAGAAGGGGTGAGAGAGAGAGGGGTGAGAGAGTGAGAGGATGGAAGAGAGGGGGTGGGAGAGAGGGGGTGAGAGAGAGGGAGAGAGATGGTGGGAGAGAGGGAGGGGTGAGAGAGCGAGGGTGTGTGAGAGTGTGTGCGAGAGAGGGGGATGTGAAAGAGATTGGGGTGGGAGAGAGAGGGGTGACGGAGAGAGAGGGGAGAGAGAGGGGAGTGAGAGAGAGATGGATGTGTGAGAGAGAGAGGGGTTGAGAGAGAGTGGGGTGAGAGACTGAGGGGGTAGGAGAGTGAGAGAATGAGAGATTGAGGTGTGTTGCTTGAGGGGGTGGTGAGAGGGGGCGGTGAGAGAGAGATGGAGTGAGAGAGAGAGAGGGGTGAGAGAGAGGGGTTGACAGATAAAGAGAGGTCTGAGAGAGACGGGGTGAGAGAGAGAGAGGGGGTTGAGAGTGAGAGGGGTGGGGGTGAGAGAGAGGGGTGGGGGTGAGAGAGAGAGAGGGGTGAGAGAGTGAGGGGGTCGAAGAGAGGGGGTGTGGGAGAGAGAGGGGAGAGCGAGTGAGGGGAGAGCGAGTGAGAGGGGAGTGTGAGAGAGGGATGAGCGAGAGAGGGGAGAGAGCAGGGGGAAGAGAGAGGGGTGAGACAGTGGGGTGAGGGAGTGTGGGTGAGAGAGAGGGGGTGGTGAGAGAGAGGGGGAGTGGGAGAGAGGGGGAGTGAGAGACAGAGAGCGAGAGAGAGAGGGGTGAGAGAGAGGGGTTTACAGAGAAAGAGAGGTGAGTGTGAGAGAGAAGGGTGAGAGAGAGGGTGTGAGAGAGAGTGGTGAGAGAGGGGTTGAGAGAGAAAGAGAGGGGTGAGAGAGAGAGAGGGAAAGAGACAGAGGATGTGAAGGAGAAGGGTGAGGGGGGAGGGGTTAGAGAGAGAGAGCGTGGGGTAAGAGAGAATGGGAGAGGGGTGAAGGGGTGAGAGAGTGAGGAGGGTTGAGAGGGGGTGACAGAGAGAGGGGTTGCGAGAGGGCGTGGTGAGAGACACAGGGTGTGAGAGAGAGGTGTGCGAGAGAGGGGGTGAGAGAGCGAGGGGTGAGAAAGAGGGTTTGAGAGAGAGGGGGGTGAGAGAGAGAGGGGGGTTGAGAGTGAGAGGGGTGGGGGGGTGAGAAGGAGAGGGCTTGGGGGGTGAGAGAGAGAGGGGGGTGAGAGTGAGGGGATGAGAGAGTGAGGGTTGAGAGAGTGAGGGGGTTGGAGAGAGGAAATGGTGAGAGAGAGGGGGTGAGAGAGAGAGGGAGTGAGAGAGAGGGGTAAGAGAGAGAGGTGTGTTGAGAGAGAGAGGGGGTGGAGGGTGAGAGAGAGAAGAGTGAGTGAGAGAGGGTTGAGAGAGGGGGGTGGGAGAGAGAGGGGGCGAGAGAGAGGGGTGAGAGAGTGAGAGGATGGAAGAGAGGGGGTTGGGAAAGAGAGGGGTGTGAAAGAGAGAGAGAGAGATGGGTGAGAGGGCGGTGAGAGGGAGAGGTGGGAGTGAGTGACAGAGAAGAGGTGGGAGAGAGAGGGGTGAGAGTGAGCGGGGGTGAGAAAGAGGGAGTGAGAAGGAGAGAAAGGGGATGAGAAAGAGGCAGAGAGATGGTGGGAGAGAGGGAGGGGGTGAGAGAGTGAGGGTGTGTGAGAGTGTGTGAGAGAGAGGGGGGGTTGTGAAAGAGATTGTGGTGGGAGAGAGAAGGGTGACAGAGAGAGAGGGGTGAGAGTAGTGAATGTGAGAGAGAGCGAGGGCTTGAGAGAGAGAGGGTGAGAGACTGAGGGGGTGAGAGAGTGAGGGGGGTTGAGAGAGGGGGTGGTGAGAGAGAGGAGGAGTGAGAGAGAGGGGGGTGAGACAGAGGGGGTAAAAGAGAGAGGGGTTGAGAGAGTGAGGGTGTGAGAGTGAGGGGATGAGATAGTGAGGGGATGAGAGAGAGAGAGCTGTGTTGAGGGAGAGAGGGGTTGGAGGGTGAGAGAGAGAAGGGTGAGAGAGAGAGAGAGGTGAGAGGGGTGGGTGGGAGAGAGAGGGGGGTGAGAGAGAGAGAGCTGGGTGAGAGGGCGGTGAAGGGAGAGGTGGGAGTGAGTGACAGAGAAGGGGTGGGAGAGAAGGGGTGAGAGAGAGCGAGGGTGAGAGAGAGGGAGTGAGAAGGAGAGAAAGGGGATGAGAACGAGGCAGAGAGATGGTGGGAGAGAGGGAGGGGGTGAGAGAGCGAGGGTGTGTGAGAGTGTGTGAGAGAGAGGGGGGTTGTGAAAGAGATTGGGGTGGGAGAGAGAGGGGTGACGGAGAGAGAGGGGAGAGGGGGGGTTGAGAGAGATGGGGTGAGAGAGAGTTGGATGTGAGAGAGAGCGAGGGATTGAGAGAGAGGGGGTTGAGAGACTGAGGGGCGTGAGAGAGTGAGGGGTTGGGAGATTGAGGGGTGTCGAGAGAAGGGGTGGTGAGGGGGGCTGAGAGAGAGAGGGAGTGAGAGTGAGGGGTGAGAGAGTGACAGACAGAGAGAACGATAGAGCAAGAGTGAGAGCGAAGAGGTGAGAGAGATAGGGTGGACTGAGAGGTAGGGAGAGAGAGGGTGAGAGTGACAGACAGAGAGAGCATGAGCGAGAGAGAGCGAACGAGAGAGACCGTGAGATAAGAGAGAGCGGGAGGCAAGAGAGTGGGATAGAGGCAGGAAGAGAGAGAGAGCGTGAGAAGCGGGTGAGAGAGTGAGAGAGAGACCGCAAGAGGAAGAGAGCGAGCGGACGAGTGAGAGAGAGAGAGAGGATGCGAGAGAGAGGGGGTGGTGAGAGAGGGGTGCGAGAGAGAGGAGGTGAGATAGAGGGGGAGAGAGAGAGAGCTGGGTGAGAGGGCGGTGAGAGGGAGAGGTGGGAGTGAGTGACAGAGAGGAGGTGGGAGAGAGAGTGGGTAAGAGAGAGGGAGCGAGAAGGAGAGAGAGGGGATGAGAAAGAGGCAGAGAGATGGTGGGAGAGTGGGAGGGAGTGAGAGAGTGAGGGTGTGTGAGAGTGTGTGTGAGAGAGAGGGGGGATGTGAAAGAGATTGGGATGGGAGAGAGGGGTGAGGAAGAGAGAGGGGAGAGAGGGGAGGTTGAGAGAGAGGGGGTGAGAGAGAGGGGGGTGAGAGACTGAGGGGCGTGAGAGAGTGAGGGGATGGGAGATTGAGGGGTGTCGAGAGAAGGAGTGGTGAGGGGGGTGTGAGAGAGAGAGGGAGTGAGAGTGAGGGGTGAGAGAGTGACAGACAGAGAGAACGATAGAGCAAGAGTGAGAGCGAAGAGGTGAGTGAGATCGGGTGGACTGAGAGAGAGTGAGAGAGAGAGTGAGAGTGACAGACAGAGAGAGCATGAGCAACAGAGAGAGAGCACGAGCGAGAGGGAGCGAACAAGAGAGACCGTGAGATAAGAGAGAGCGGGAGGCAAGAGAGTGAGATAGAGGCAGGGAGAGAGAGAGAGCGTGAGAAGCGGGTGAAAGAGTGAGAGAGAGACTGCAAGAGGAAGAGAGCAAGCGGACGAGTGAGAGAGAGAGCGAGGATGCGAGAGAGAGAGGGGGGTGAGAGAGGGGTGCGAGAGAGAGGGGGAGAGAGATGAGGTGAGATAGAGGGGGAGAGAGAGAGAGAGCTGGGTGAGAGGGCGGTGAGAGGGAGAGGTGGGAGTGAGTGACAGAGAGGAGGTGGGAGAGAGAGAGTGGGTAAGAGAGAGGGAGCGAGAAGGAGAGAGAGAGAGGATGAGAAAGAGGCAGAGAGATGGTGGGAGAGATGGAGGGGGTGAGAGAGCGAGGGTGTGTGAGAGTGTGTGTGAGAGAGAGGGGGGATGTGAAAGAGATTGGGGTGGTAGAGAGAGGGGTGATGGAGAGAGAGGGGAGAGAGAGGGGTGTGAGAGGGAGATAGATTTGAGAGAGAGACCGAGGGGGCTTGAGAGAGAGAGGTGAGAGACTGAGGGGGTGAGAGAGTGAGGGGATGAGAGATTGAAGGGTGTTGAGAGAGGGAGTGTTGAGAGGGGGACGGTGAGAGAGAGAGGGAGTGAGAGAGAGGGTTGAGAGAGAGTGGGGTGAGAGAGAGGGTGTGAGAGAGAAGGTGTGAGAGAGGGGTGAGAGAGAGGGGTGAGAGAGAGAGGTGAGAGAGAGGGGGATGAGAGAGAAAGAGAGGGGTGAGAGAGAGAGAGAGGGGAAGAGGGAGAAATAGAGGGGTGAGAGAGAGGAAGTGAGAGGGGGGTCAGTAAGGGGGTGAGAGAGTGAGGGGATGAGAGAGTGAGGGGATGAGAGAGTGAGGGGGTGTTGAGTGAGGGGTTGGTGGGGGGGTGAGAGAGAGAGGGGGTGAGAGAGAGGGGTGAGAGAGCGGGGTTGAGATAGAGAGGGGTTGAGAGAGAGAAGGGGGTGAGAGAACGAAGGGGGGTGAGAGAGAGGGGTTGAATGGGGGGAGAGAGAGTAGTAGGGTGTGAGAGAGAGGGTGTAATAGAAAGGTGGAGAGAGAGTGGAATGAGAGAGGGGGTGAGAGAGGGGGGCTGAGAGACGGGGGTGCAAGAGAGGGTGGGTGAGAGTGGGAGGGGATGAGAGAGAGATGGGCTGAAAGAGAGAGGGGATGAGATAGGGAGAGTGTGAGAGATGAGGGATGAGAGTGGGGGGGAATGAGGGACGGGATGAGAGAGGGAGGGTGAGAGAGAGAGAGAGTGGTGTGAGAGAGAGGGGGTGAGAGAGAGGAGTGAGAGTGGGGGAGAGGGGTGAGAGAGGGGGAGAGGGAGAGAGAGAGGAGGGAGAGAGGGAGGGTGTGAGAGTGGGAGGGTGTGAGAGAGGGACGGGATGAGAGAGGGAGGGCGTGAGAAAGGGGTGCGTGTGAGAGAGAGAGGTGAGAGAGAGGGTGAGAGAGAGAAGTGAGAGGGGGGGAGAGAGAGGGGAGAGAAGGTAAGAGAGTTAGAGTCGTGAGAGAAAGATACGGGTGACAGAGAGAGGGGTTTGAGAGAGAGAGGGGGTGTGAAAGGGGGGTGAGGTGGGTGAGAGGGCTAGGTGGGTGAGGGGCTGTGTGGGGATGGGGGTGGGAGAGGGGGTGGGAGGGGGTGAGAAGGGTGGGAGGGAGATAGAGGGGGTGTGGGGGGTTGGGAGAGAGAGGTGTGTGAGAGAGAGCTGGGTGAGAGGGGGTGTGGGGGGCTGAGAGAGAGAGAGAGGTGGGCGAGAGAGACAGAGTGAAGGTGAGAGAGAGGTTGGTGAGAGATGGGGAATGAGAGAGAGGGGAGTGAGAGAGAGAGGGTGGGAGAGAGGGGAAGAGAGAGAGAGAGGGTGAGAATGAGAGGGGTGAGAGAGCAATTGAGAGAGGGGGGTTGAGACGGGGGAGAGAGAGAGGTTGAGAGAGAGGGGGGTGAGAGAGGTTTTGAGAGAGAGGGTTAGAGAGAGACGGGAGAGAGAGGGGTTGAGAAAGATGGGTTGCAAGAGAAAGGAGGTGAGGGGGAGGACTGAGAGAGAGAGATGGAGAGAGAGAGAGCGACAGACAGAGAGAGATAGAGCAAGAGTAAGAGTGACAGACAGAGAGAGCATGAGCGACAGAGAGAGAGAGCACGAGCGAGAGAGCGAACGAGAGAGACCGTGAGATAAGAGAGAGCGGGAGGCAAAGGAGAGGGAGAGAGGCAGCGTGAGAAGAGGCTGAGAGAATGAGAGAGAGACCACAAGAGGAAGAGAGCGAGCGGAAGAGTTAGACAGAGAGAGAGAATGTGAGAGAGAGAGAGGGGGTGAGAGAGGGGTGCGAGACAGAGGGGCGAGAGAGGAGGGGAGAGAGGACGAGAGAGAGGGGGCGAGGGAGGAGGAGGGAGGGGGAGAGGGAGATGGGGTGGGATTGGGGGCAGAGAGAGGGCACAGAGAGAGGGTAGAGAGATGGCGGAGAGAGGGGGAGAGATGGAAGAGAGGGGGAGAGAGGGGGTGAGAGGGCGGGGGAGAGAGGGGGATAGAGGGGGGAGAGAGAGGGATGAGGGGGTGAGAGAGAGAGGGTGAGAAAGAGGGGTTGAGAGAGAGGGGGTAAGAGAGAAAGGGGTGAGGGAGAGAAGGGTGAGAAAGGGAGAGAGGTCTGAGAAAAGGAGAGAGGGGGAGAAAGAGAGAGGGGAAAGAGAAAGAGAGAGAGAAGGTCAGAGAAAGAGTGAATGTGAGGGGGTGAGAGAGAGGAGGTGGGGGAGAGAGAGTGGGAGAGAGAGGGGGTGAGAGAGAGGGATTGAGAGAAAGGAGGAGAGATAGAGAAAGGGTGAGAGAGAAAGGGGGACAGCGAGATAAAGAGGGATGATAGAGATGGGACGCGAGAGAGAGAGAGTTAAAGAGGTGAGAGAGAGGGTGAGATAGACAGTAAATGATGGGTCGAGAGAGAGAGAGAGACAGAGAGAGAGAGCGAGTGAACAGATGAGACAGTTAGAAGGGTGCGAGGGAGATGGGATAAGAGAGTGGGCGCTAGAGAGAGACAGAGCGAGAGCAAGGAGGAGGGAGGAAGAAAAGGGTCAAAAGAGATAGAGAAATGGGGTGAACGAGAGAAAGAGGGTGCGAGACAGAAAGAGAGCGGGAGTGTGAGACAGAGTGCGAGAGGGAAGGGGAATGAGAGAGAGAAAAAGGGAGCGAGAGACAGGAGGGGATGAGAGAGAGAGGGCGGGGGAGAGAGAGGGTGTAAAGGGGAAAGAGGGTGAGGGATGACAGAGGGAGGGGTGAGAGTGAGAGAGCAGGGTGGAGAGAGAGGGGGTGAGAGAGAGTGAGGGAGAGAGAGATAACAAGGTGAGAGAGAAAGGGGGTGTGAGAGAGAGAGGCAGTGAGAGAGAAGGGGGTGAGAGAGATAGGGGGTGCAAGAGAGCGTGGGTGAGAGCAGGAGGGGCTGTGAGAGAGGGGTGAGATAGGGAGAGTGTTAGAGAGGAGGGATGAGAGTGGGAGGGGGAAGAGGGACGGGATGAGAGAGGGAGGGTGAGAGAGAGGGGTGTGAGAGAGAGAGGGGTGAGAGAGAAGGGTGAGAGAGGGATTTTAGAGAGGGTCACAGCATTTGGGTTTTAATTCCACCCTAAGAGAGTCCTTCCTCTCAGATCCTGGGGATTGACAAACTTTAACCCCAGGCTTCAAACCTGTTTTAAAAATGACAGGGCCACAATCTGACAGGAGCCAGTTACCCAGTAGCCCCTAAAACCCACGGTCCCCCAGAGGAGATTAAACCTCGGGGTAGATAAACACACAACTCACGTGGGCCCCCACGGGGTGCAGCCTGTCGACCAGGCCTCAGGCCTCAGGCCCGTGCTCCCCCTCTGGAGGTTGTTCTTTCCTGGCCTCGAACATTTTGGATCTTCACGTTGCAGCTTTCCAAACAAAGGTTCCTCGGGATAAAAGAGGGAAAAGATAAGTTGAAAGGGGGAGCAAGAGCATTTTGGAGGCAAGTTACACAGCAAGATCCCAGGGTTAAAAGCACCTCTGCCCAGCTCCAATGTATTAATGTATGTTACACAGTCAGCAGTTGGGATGGAACATGGTGTGGGAGCAGATCTTCCCAGGGATTGGAGGGGGATAGTGAGGGAAAGGCATCAGATTCTTACACTCTGCAGTGACCTGGGATCAATTGCCTTTTACTGAAAACAGTTCCCACCTTGTATGTGCCTGTAGCTCCCTCCAGTCTGAAACCCTCATTACCCTCTCTCCTGTCTCCTTTCTCTGAGCCAATGGTGTCTTCATTCTGCTACTGACCCTTCAGTCCCACTCGTATCATTTTTTCCCACCTTCTCTCATCCACGTGAAGGAATTGGACCCTGACAATTCCATTTACACTGCCTCCCATCAATCTTCATAGGTTCCATATCACAGAGGTTAGACAGTGATCCCAGCAAACACTCCCAGGGCAGAGGGAGCACAGGTTTCCAGACAAAATAAAGCTCCCATTAAACTGTCTCCATTTAAATCCCCAGGGCAGGTAGAGAATGGGGTCAGATACAGATTAAATCTCCCTCAACACTGCAGCATTTCAAATTCCCAGGCCATTTTGAGCTCGGTGTTAGGTACTGATTAAATCCCCCACTTCCCCCATCCTGTTCACATCAAACTCAATCAGGAGAGCTCCATCACTGGGTTAGATACAGAGGATGTGTCTGTTTGGATTTCAGCCCCAATCCAGTTGGTGATGATCACGGCCTTGTTAAGTGTGTTTGGGAATGGGGAGGGAGCTGTTAGCAGGGTGATGGTGGGATAGTGGGGAGCAGAGCTGTCTTCCAAGCAGTTGACCCGTGTCCGATTCCCAGCCATTGCAGTGTTGTGGTTTGTAAACAGCCTTTTAAAGGTAAGGCACTGGGATAAATCGAGGAAATAAATCTTTCATTCTGTGGTAAACCTTATCTGTCAGATTGCTCCTTGCTTTTCCTGGCGATTGTTCCTGTGAATTGAAGTGTGGAACCGGGCAGCATTGCTCGGCATCTCGGAAGCTTTCCCCTCTGCTGCTTCCCATTTCTTATTGAAATATTGGTTGCAGCACAAGGATGGGTTTGTTTTGTTCGAAAAGTGAGAGACTGCTCCCGTCAGGAACCTGAAATAATTACAGAAGCCACTGGAAATACTGCACAGTTCCAACAGCTTCTGTGGTGGTGGGAAGGGAGGATTAATGTGTCAAATCTATACAAGGATAAAATAAACTCCAGCCTCAAAACAGTCAGAAATCCTGACTCTGCAAACATCCTTGTAAATCTTTTCTGAAACTTTACAAGTTTCACACCATTCTCCCGATAGCAGAAAGACCAGAATTGTGTGGTTTATGGAATGTTACTATATCCGAACAGTTGCTCTTTATAGTTAAATAATGTTCATTTAGTTCAGGTTTCCAATCGAGTTCGGTTTGTCCAATCTTTCTTCCTTATGTTTGTGTTACAACTATCGTGTGGAGTAAAGTGTGTTTTGATTCAAGCCTGGCAGTTTGACCAATCACATTGTAACGCCTTACACTTCCCTTCAGGAAATCAGGAAAAGGGGTCTAGACCATTTCCTTAAGGCAGAGGAGTTTGGTCTGGTTCATAACATCCTCAATGTCATCAATCCATGTCCCTCCAGCCCTGAGCAATGATGTTTACAGATTAATGGAGGATACACAGACACATTCATCGGTATTATCTTGGACAGGAGTCATTTGGGAATGATATTCCTCAGAACATCAACTCTCAGCTCGGCCAAGGATAAAGGCCAGGAATCCAGCACAATTGGGAAACAGCCCATTTCCCGGGAGACTGAGAGGTCACTAACAGAGCGGGAGCTGGAAAGTCAGGAACAGAATAACAGGGACAGTCCGCTCTGTTCACTGACCCTTCACCCCTCAGTGAATCCAGTGCCAGGAATGACTGCTATTAGTCAGACTGACAGAATGTGATCAGATACACACACTGTCCTTCCACATCATCAATATTGCCCAGCTCCCACCCTGTCTCAGCTCATCTGCCCCTCTGCCATCTTCAATATTTTAATCGGGGCAGCATTAAGTGCCGTGCTTTGAGCTGAGCTGTCTTACCTTCTGTACTCTCTCTCTAAACGGCTCCAATTCCCCCCTGATCCCTCTCCGGTTTAAGATGCTCTTTAACATCTGCCCCAGTTTATGAGGTAGACCGTCACCTGACCCAATATCCCCTTCGGTGGGTCAACATCTACTGTATTTAAAACAAGGAACTGCAGATCCTGGACAGCTGACAGATAACACAGAAATTACTGGCGGGAATTAGTGGGAGCGGCCTCATTTGTGGGAGAAATCCGAGTGAACCTCGAGAGACCAGGGATTGTCCTTCAGAACTGAAGGGATCTGATGCTGATGCTGTCAGACCTGCTGAGCTCCCCCAGCTGTTTCTGTTTGTATTTCAGTCCCAATCCAATTGGTCCTGATCACGGCCTTGGGAATTACTGGGAAAGAGTTGGACATGTCTCCTTCCCAGCAGTTAACCCGGGCTCGAACCCCTGCCATCGCAGTGTTGTACTTTGAAAGCAATCTTAAACGGGGGAAAAACGCCGAGATGGAATGAATGAGATTGGA
Source organism: Chiloscyllium punctatum (assembly GCF_047496795.1). NCBI lineage: Eukaryota > Metazoa > Chordata > Chondrichthyes > Orectolobiformes > Hemiscylliidae > Chiloscyllium > Chiloscyllium punctatum. The sequence continues at coordinate 71,576,409 of NC_092768.1, read as the reverse complement.
CTCTCCGAGGTTTCCCAAACATGGCCACATTAGGGGGGAACAGGGTGGGTCCCACCTGCTATTACATTCTCAGAGCTGGATTACAGGATTAGTGCTCATGTGCCTGACTGGGATAGTTCAGCTGAGACAAGATGGACTGGAGAAATTCCCCAAGGTTCCTTCCAGAGCAGCTTCCAGACCCACGGCACTATCATGTGGAATGCTGAACACAGCAGATACACGGGAACACCACCAGGTGACAATTCCACATCAAGACACACCCCACCCTGGCTTGGAAAAACATCCCAGTCCCACAAGTGCCATTGGTTGGAAATCCTGGAACTCCCTCCGTTACATCATTCTGGGTTTATCTGCACCAAATAAATGGCAGCAGTTCAAGGCAATAACTCGCCGTCACCTTCACCAGAGCAATTATAGCTGAGCAATCCGTGGGGACCCAGTCACAATGACCCAAACACATTAATGAATCACAAAACAAAGCTCAGTATTTGGGACCTGTGTGCTCCAGGGCTGAGTATCTGAATAAATTGGGTCGATATTCTAGTAAATTAAAAGGTTTTTTCATTGGAATGTTTCAGATTGTGAAGAGGCTTGAGAGGGGAGATGCTGAGAAATTAATCCTGTGGGTCTGGGAATCTGAAACACAATAACACTGTCTCAGGGGTTACTGGAAAAGCTCAGCAGGTCAAGCAGCATCTGTGCAGAGAAATCAGCGTTAATGTTACAGCATCCGCAGTTCATTCGGGTTTGATTGCCACCCTCTCAGGGTCAGGGGCAGGTTATTTGGGACTGAGATGAGGAGACAGCACTTCACTCTAAGGCTCTGTCAGACCTGCTGAGATTCCCCAGCAATTTCTTGTTTGGATTTCAGCCCCAATCCAGTTGGTGATGATCCTTGATAAGTGTGTTGGGGAATGGGGAGGGAGCTGCCACCAGGTTGAAGGTGGGATAGTGGGGAGCATAGCTGCCTTCCAAGCAGTTAATCCGTGTTCAATTCCTGGCCACCGCAATGCTGCAGCTTTAAAATCGGTTTCTAAATTAAAGCGACCGGGATATAACCGGATCTTTCAGATTGCTCCTGGCTTTTCCTGGCGATGGTTCCTGTGATTGGCAGTGTGGAACCGGGCAGCATTGCTCAGCATCTCGGAAGCTTTCCCCTCTGCTGCTTCCCATTTCTTATTGAAATATTGGGTACCGCACAAGGATGGGTTTGTTTTGTTTGAAAAGTGAGAGACTGCTCCCGTCAGGAACCTGAAATAATTACAGAAGCCGCTGGAAACACTGAACAGTTCCAACAGCTTCTGTAGTGGTGGGGAGGGAGGGTGAATGTGTCAAATCTACACAAGGATAAAATAAACTCCAGCCACAAAACAGTCAGAGTTCCTAAGTTTTACTAACATCCGCATAACATTTTTCTGAGCCATCAATTGCCCTTAAACTCTTCCAGTGTGGAATAGCATCTTTCTGACTCTCACTTTGAGAGATGTCCCTCAGTGAGCTCCTCCACCATTCTTTCCATTTCACTGGGGACCCACTATCCGCAGTCTCCAATCAAATGACCTGAATTCAGAAACACAGAGATCTTAAAGAGTGACACAATGCAGATAGGACGTTGATTTCATTTCTGTTTCTGAGTCCAATCTTCACTCAGTGAGACGGAGTCAGGTATTCAAGGCTCAAACAAGAGCTGGATTCTGCTTCTGGTGATGGTCTTCATTCAGTGAGAAGGAGGGCCGTGTGCCGGAAGGATCTCATCAATGTGCTTCGGGTTGTCTGCTCAGTCTGCACTATTGCAGGCCGTGGGAGCAGGGCAGTGGGAAAGGTACCTCGTGTGGACAGCAATGGGACTTTCCACACATTGTTCCAGGCCAGTTACAGAGCTCCAGGAATTCTGAATGAGGATCGGAAAAATGCATTGATTGAAGGAGGAGGATCAGGAAAACAGGATAAAGCTGATGAGATCAGCAGGATTTCTCGGTCTAACTGTACCATACTTTATTTTCTGCTTCATAAATCTACAATCCGGAGCTCAACCCACTCAGAGCAATATAAGCTCAGAAACAAATCATTCAGTCCAACACATCCATGCTGAACTGATATCCGAAGTAAATCTCATCCAATTGTCAGAATTTAGCCCATGTTCCTCTGAACCCTTTTTAATTCCTACACCCACCCAGATACCTTTTAAATGTTGTAATTGTGCCAGCCTCCACTACTTCCTCGGGCAGCTCATGCACACAGTGCCCGCTGCTTGAAAAATGTTCCCCTTAGGTCCCTTTTATGTTTCCCCTCTCAACTTTAACATATGCCATCTGCTTCTGGACTCCCCACCACAGGGAAATAACCTTGCCTTTTTACCCTATTGAGGGTCCTTCATGATTTTGTGAACTCTATAAGGTTACCCCTCAGCCACTGACGCTCCGGGAATAATAGCCTCAACCTCTACAGTCTTACCCTCCAGCACAAACCCTCCAACCTTGGCAACATCCTTGTAAATCTTTTCTAAACACTTTAAAGTTTCACAACATCCTTCTAATAAGAGGGAGTCAAGAATTGCACATTATATACCAAACGTGGCTGAACCAATACTGCAACATGGACCTCCCAACTCCTTTACACAATTAACTGAGCAATAAAGACAAAAATGACAAACGCTTTCTTCACTGTCCTATTGAAATGTTAGTCCACATTCAACGATCTATGAAGCTGCACTCCAGGTCTACTTATTTAGCAACATCCCTAGTACCTTGTCCATTCAGTGTAAATGTCCTGCTCTCTTTTGCTTCTCCAAAATGCAACAACTCACATTTATCCAAATTAATCTCCATCTGCCACTCCTCAGCCCATTGCCCCATCTGATCAAGATCCCGTTCTCCTCTGAGGTAACCATCTTCACTGTCCTCCACATCTCCAATTTTACTGTCATTTGCAAACTTACTATCCATTCGTCCTATGGCCACATCCAAATCATTTATATAAATGATAAAACAACAGTGGTCCCAGCACTGATCCTTGTGGCACACCGCTGGTCACAGGCCTCCAGTCTGAAAAGCAACCCTCTCCCACCACCTTCGAGCCAGCTCTCTACCCAAAGGGTAAATCTACTGACACAACATAAAAGTTTAAAATTATGACACCAGTTTCAAAAGTACAACAAGAACCTATTCCTGATTGGGGAATCGGGGCCAGAGAATCAATAAAAAGAAATGTTGCAAGGTTCGGTAAATTGGAGTTTCAGTTCAGTGCATCACTAAATGAAAACAATTCAGCAGGGCACTCGTACGTGGAAGAAGTGATTCAGGGAACAATTAAATGGAAGGAACGGATGCAGGGCAACAATAATTGGAGAATCTATGCAGCGACTTAGATCTATATTGAGCAGGATAATACTCAAAGTGAGAGTAGGTGCAGTTTCAGGATTTGTGCAGGATTGGTAAATGGGAGAAATGGTGCAGACCAGCGGAGTGATAAACAGTCATACAATCATAGAGATGTACAACATGGAAACAGATACTTCTCTTCAACTTGTCTATGACTCAGTCTTAGAATTCTGGCAGTGCTCCACAAAATTGGAGAATCATTCCAAGGAACTACTAAATGGAAGGATTGGGCAAGGGCTTATCGAAATAAGAGAATTTGGAACGGGGCATCTGATATTGTCAAATTAGTGCAGTTAGAACCATATGGGAGAGTTTCAGTTTCTCAGTGAATGGGAGAATTGGTGCAGTGTAGCACTATATGTGAGAATTGGGACATGACAATACTTGATGTGGGAATGAAAGTAGGGCACCCCTAAATTGGGCGAGGGCATCAGTCAGTATGAGGATTGGTGTAAGGCAAAGCTGAATGGAGAACTAGTTCAGGGCGTCAGTAATTGGGGGAAATGTTGCTAAGCAAGACTGAATTGGAGAATTGGTGTGGGGTATCAGTAAATGAGAGACCTGGTGCAAAGTGGAGCTAAATTAGAGAATGGGTGCATGGCGACAGTAAATGGGAGAATGAGAGTAGCGCACCCTTAAATGGTAGAATCAGGCTCGGGCATCAGTAATTGGAAGGATTAGTACAAGGATATGAATAAATGGGAGATTTAATGGGAAACAATAAATGGGAGATTGGTGCACAGTGCCGTTGAATTAGAAAATTGATGGGAGTGCCAATATATTGGAAAATTGGAGCAGAGCCTGTCTAAATTGGGGAATAGGAGCCAGGGATTCAATAAAAGAAAGAAACGTTGCAGCATCGGGAAATTGAAGATTCAGTTCAGTGCATCACTAAATGAAAAAAAAGCAGCAAGACATCCGTACGTGGAAGATGTGTATCAGGTAACAACTAAATGGAAGGAATTGATACAGGGCAACAATAATTGGAGAATTCATGCAGGGGCCAATAAATTCCAAGTGGGAGGATTGAGGCAGGAGAACCTCAATGGGTGAGTTGGTGAAATTCCCGAATTAGTGCAGGATTGGGAAATGGGAGAAATGGTGCAGGGAAGCGGAGCACTAATGACAGCCTTAGAGATGTACAGCACGGAAACAGACACTTCGATCCAACTTGTCCACGCCTAAATTTAAGAATTCTCGCATCCCTCCACTAAATTGGAGAATCATTGCAAGAAACTACTAAATGGAAAAGTTGGGAAAGAGCTTATCGAAATGTGAGAATTTGAAACAGGGCATCGGATAATGGGTGAATTAGTGCAGTTCAGCAATAAATGGGTGAGTTTTGCTGTGTTGAACAAAATGCAAGAATTGGGGCAGGGAGATTTAGAGTAGCGCACCCCTAAATTGGGCGAGAGCATCAGTCAGTATGAGGTTTGGTGTAAGGCAAAACTGAATGGAGAACTTCTTCAGGACATCAGTAATTGGGGGAAATGGTGCGAAGCAATACTGAATTGGAGAATTGGTGTGGGGTATCAGTAAATAAAAGACCTGGTGCAGGGTGCTGATAACTTCGAGAATTGGAGCAAATGGGAGAACACGGGCAGTGAATCAGGAAATAGGACAAATGTTGCAAAGGGTTAGTGGTCGAGATTCAATAAAGTGCACGACAAAATTGGGGAGTTGGTGCAGTTCACCACGAAAGGGGGGATATTTGCAGTTTGGGGAATTTGGAGATATGATGCAGGGATTGCCAAGATTAGAGAATTCTGTCAGCAGTCTCCTAAATGGGAGGATTGTTGCAGGGTAATACTGAATGGAAGACCTGGTGCACAGTGGAGCTCAATTAGAGAATGGGTGTATGGCAACAGGAAATGGGAGAATTAGGGTAGCGCACCCTTAAATGGCAAAATCGGGGTCGGGCATCAGTAAGGAGAAGAGGTAGGACAGGAGTATAAGTCAATTCGAGATTTGGTGGGTTTCAATGGATGGGAGATTCGGTGCACAGTGCCATGACATTGGAAAATTGGTGGGAGTGTCTGTATATTAGAAAATTGGAGCGGAGCATGTCTCAATTGGGGAATAGGGGCCAGGGAATGAAGGAAAAGAGATGTTCCAAGCATCGGTAAATTGGAGAGACAGTTCAGTGCATCACTAAATGAACAAATATAATCAGCAGGGCACCATATGTTGAAAATGTGTATCAGGGAACAACTAAATGGAAGGAATTGATGCAGAGCAACAATAATTGGAGAATTCATGCAGGTGCCGTTAAATTCTAAGTGTGAGGACTGGGGCAGGATAAACAATGGGTGAGTTGGTGAAATTCCCGAATTAATGCAGGATTGGTAAATGGGAGAATTGGTGCTGGGAAGGGGAGCACTAATTACAGCCTTAGAGATGTACAGCACGGAAACAGATCCCTCAGTCCAACCTGTCCACGCCCAAATTAAAGAATTCTGTAAGCTCTACACTAAATTGGAGAATCATTGCAACAAAATACTAAATGTATAAATTTCGAAAGGGCTAAATGAAATGCGAGGATTTTCAACAGGACATCAGAAAATGGGTGAATTTTCTGATGTCCTGTTGCTAATTGGGTGAGTTATGCTGTGTTGCAACTGCATGGGAGAATTGGGGCAGGACAATACCTTTTGGGAGATTTAGAGTAGCGCACCCCTAAATTGGGCGAGGGCATCTGTCAGTATGAGGATTGGTTTAAGGCAACACTGAGTGGAGAACTTGTTCAGGACATCAGTAATTGGGGGAAATGGTGCTATGCAACACTGTATTGGAGAATTGGTGTGGGGTATCAGTAAATGAGAGACCTGGTGCAGGGTGCTGATAACTTCGACAATTGGAGCAGCTGGGAGAACATGGACAGTGAATCAGTAAATAGGACAAACGTTGCAAAGGATTCGTGGTCCAGATTCAATTCAGTGCACGACGAAATGGGGGAGTTGTTGGAGTTCACCACAAAAGGGAAGATATGTGAAGGATCGGTAATTTGGAGATTTAATGCAGGGATCTCCAAGATTAGAGAATTCTGGCAGCAGACTACTAAATGGGAGAATTGTTGCAGGGAAATACTGAATGGAAGACCTGGTGCACAGTGGAGCTCAAGACGAGAATGGGTGCATGGCACCAGGAAATGGGAGAATTAGAATAGCACACAGTTGAATGGTCGAATCGGGGTCGGGCATCAGTAAATGGAGGAATTAATACAGGGATATGAGTAAAAGGGCGATTTGATGGAAACACTAAATGGGAGATTCAGTGCAGATTGCCATTCCGTCAGAACATTGGAGTGAGTGCCAACATATTTTCTATAATAAAGGAGGAAGTAGACACGCTGCTGCAGCTCCTTTATTTTCTATAATACAGGAGGAAGAAGTGACGCTGCTTCAGCTCCTTTATTTTCTATAATACAGGAGGAAGCAGAGACACTACTCCAGCTCCTTTATTTTCTATAATACAGGAGGAAGCAGTGACACTACTCCAGCTCCTTTATTTTCTATAATACAGGAAGAAGCAGTGACGCTGCTCCAGCTCCTTTATTTTCTAAAAGACAGGAGGAAGCAGTGACTCTGCTCCAGCTCCTTTATTTTCTATAATACCGGAGGAAGCAGTGACGATGCTACAGCTCCTTTATTTTCTATAATACTGGAGGAAGCAGTGACGCTGCTCCAGCTCCTTTATTTTCTATAATACCGGAGGAAGCAGTGACGATGCTACAGCTCCTTTATTTTCTATAATACAGGAGGAAGCAGTGACGATGCTCCAGCTCCTTTATTTTCTATAAATCAGGAGGAAGAAGTGACGCTGCTCCAGCTCCTTTATTTTCTATAATACCGGAGGAAGCAGTGACGCTGCTCCAGCTCCTTTATTTTCTATAATACTGGAGGAAGCAGTGACGCTGCTCCAGCTCCTCTATTTTCTATAATACAGGAGGAAGCAGAGACGCTGCTCCAGCTTCTTTATTATCTATAATACAGGAGGAAGCAGTGACGCTGCTCCAGCTCCTTTATTTTCTATAATACAGGAGGAAGCAGTGACGCTGCTCCAGCTCCTTTATTTTCTATAATACCGGAGGAAGCAGTGACGATGCTACAGCTCCTTTATTTTCTATAATACTGGAGGAAGAAGTGACGATGCTCCAGCTCCTTTATTTTCTATAATACCGGAGGAAGCAGTGACGATGCTACAGCTCCTTTATTTTCTATAATACTGGAGGAAGCAGTGACGCTGCTCCAGCTCCTTTATTTTCTATAATACCGGAGGAAGCAGTGACGATGCTACAGCTCCTTTATTTTCTATAATACTGGAGGAAGCAGTGACGATGCTCCAGCTCCTTTATTTTCTATAATACCGGAGGAAGCAGTGACGATGCTACAGCTCCTTTATTTTCTATAATACTGGAGGAAGCAGTGACGCTGCTCCAGCTCCTTTATTTTCTATAACACAGAAGGAAGCAGTGACGCTGCTCCAGCTCCTTTATTTTCTATAATACAGGAGGAAGCAGTGACGCTGCTCCAGCTCCTTTATTTTCTATAACACAGGAGGAAGCAGTGACGCTGCTCCAGCTCCTTTATTTTCTCTAATACAGGAGGAAGCAGTGACGCTGCTCCAGCTCCTTTATTTTCTATAACACAAGAGGAAGCAGTGACGCTGCTCCAGCTGCTTTATTTTCTATAATACAGGAGGAAGCAGTGACGCTGCTCCAGCTCCTTTATTTTCTATAATACAGGAGGAAGCAGTTACGCTGCTCCAGCTCCTTTATTTTCTATAATACAGGAGGAAGCAGTGACGCTGCTCCAGCTCCTTTATTTTCTATAATATTGGAGGAAGCAGTGACGCTGCTCCAGCTCCTTTATTTTCTATAATACTGGAGGAAGCAGTGACGCTGTTCCAGCTCCTTTATTTTCTATAATACAGGAGGAAGCAGTGACGCTGCTCCAGCTCCTTTATTTTCTATAATACAGGAGGAAGCAGTGACGCTGCTCCAGCTCCTTTATTTTCTATAATACAGGAGGAAGCAGTTACGCTGCTCCAGCTCCTTTATTTTCTATAATACAGGAGGAAGCAGTGACGCTGCTCCAGCTCCTTTATTTTCTATAATTCAGGTGGAAGCAGTGACGCAGCTCCAGCTCCTTCATTTTCTATAATTCAGGAGGAAGCAGTGACGCTGCTCCAGCTCCTTTATGTTCTATAATACCGGAGGAAGCAGTGACGCTGCTCCAGCTCCTTTATTTGGTGCAATCAATAAATGGGTCTGTTTCCATGCTGTACATCTCTATTTAAATGGCATCTGGATGGGATGATGACAGGGAGTGTTTGGATTGGGAAGGGACAAATGTTGACAAATATGGCTAGATCATTTTCGGTTATCTGGTCAGCTGGGAGGAGCTGGAATGGAGGGTCAGTCAGCAGCCATGTCGATTGGAGAATTGGTTCTTTCAGTGTCTCCCTCAATATGCGTCTCCATATTTCTTTCTTTCTCTGTGAATGCACCTGACCCTCTTTCACATTCTCGGACTCTCGGTCTGCCCATATTCCTCATTTCCCATTTCTGCTCTCTGAAAAGCCTGACATTCGGAGACAAATTGAGAGTGGACCAGCTGACAGGCTTTCTGCCCCCTCGGTAGCACGTGTGGGATTGGGCTCACATTCTCCGAATAATGTGTCTGGCATTAAACCTGAGGTGAGGAGTCATTCCTTCCTCCAAATATTATGATCCTTTCAAGTTCTAAATAGACTTCCTATTAAAGCCGTCAATACGTCCAAAGAGGATGAAATGTCCCCTTTGTCCTGTCAGTTTAAACAGATACAAAAATCTGTTTGAAGCCAATGTAAGAGAAGATTGCCCTTTTATGTGCCTTTGCATTGAAGAATGTTCAATCGTGAAATGTCTGGTTTTGCAAAAGCGGGGTTTGATTGTAAATCACACTGAGTAATATTGATACAGAAATGTATTTCCGAGTTACTGTGGTCATGTGGTTAAGGAACTGCACATATGGCCGTCCCTTAGTTATTTCAAACCCCTCCTTGGGAAGCAGCTGACCATAGGGTCCAATCACAGCTGTGCCCGCTTGTTGTATTGAAGGCCCGTAGGTTCACCTTTTATTAAGGGTCGTGTTACTGATGAAGTGACTCAGCATCCTGTTTGAGTTCGAGCATGTTATTTTTTGGCAAACCCACTCCTTTTTCCTGGTTTAGTTCCAGCAGTGCATGTTGTTCTTCCTAACCAATACACCAATTTGGTGTTTCTTGTCGCTGTTCCAAAAGCACTCCTTCTTCTCCTCCACTTTTATTCTCCCTCCTTCATTCCAAGTTTGGTGGGAATAACGAGGTGAGGCAGGAGACACTGCAGAAAGGCCGTGGAATGTTGTGGTCATGGCGCAGAAACCAGGAGTGGATCACCCTCATTCTCTGCTGTCACCATTCATTCATTTTACAGCATCATTTATGCTTCCATGTTCTCCTATAGGTGTAGCTTTTTTTTCTATTGGATAAAGAATGCAGCTTTAATTTCGAAAGGGTTACAATATTTTGAGGAAGAAATGGCTCCTTACGTCACATCCAAGTGGAAGACGTATTATCCGTAGAATGTGAGCCAAGTTTTACAGTCTCCTGCCAGGTTCCAGAAAACCTCTCAGCAGCTCCATTCTCAAACTATCCCTGAACGTCAGGCTTTTCATAGAGTAGGAATGGGAAATGAGGGATATTGGCAAATAAAGGGTCAAAGAATATGATAAAGGGCGAGGTAGATACACAGAGATAAAGACAGAAAATTAGAGACCCATCTTGAGGTAGACCCTGAAAGAATCAGATCTCGGGTCGACATGGCTGCTAACTGGCACCAAAAAAAAGGATTTTGATAACGATCCTCATTCGACCGATAAAACTGACCATTATCCCGGCATTGTAGTCTAGAAATGAAGACCTAACCTGGTTCTATCGTTGTGAATCATTGTCTCTGCTTCTCCCCACAGATGTTGTCAGGACTATTCAGTTTGCACGTCAATTCTTGTTTTTGGTTCAGATTTCCAACATCTGCATCTCTTGGTTTTCTGTTCAACTTTAAAACGGTTGGCACAAAACCGATGTCCTGCCAGCTTTGGTAAAGTGGTCAGAAATATTCTTACCACGATGAGTGTGCAGAACAAAGCACGCATTCCTTGACAGGGAATAGAACCCTTGTCACGGAGGCGAGAGCGCCAAATGCTGGCTACTAGACTACAAGGGAAGTCAGAAGGCGCCCTTGCATTTATTCAGAATGAAAACACTTTTGCCTTTTCATTTCTGATCAGTCTTGCTGCAGATTAGTTTCTCCTTGCCTTCGAGCTTTCACAGAGTGCGAAGAGGCCGTTCGGCCCATCGTACATTGCAGCTCATCAGGCATCCATGTATTCCAGTCCCAGTTTCTAGTTTTGGCTCAAAACTGATGTTTCCAGAGCAAATATCAATGCAATTCTCACTGTGAATTTAAACGACACGACAATGGGACTGAGGTTTGACATGGTCACACTGTGTTGGAACCACATTGAGGCACTGAACCTCATTTTCACCCACAGAGGGAGACACACAGAAACATATCCCGGGAGGAACAGATGTCTCAGGATCATATCAGCTCCTTGTGCTTCACTTCCGCCCTCTGCTCCACCCAACAGCTTCTCTGACAAAGGCCGCTTTAGGTTGAACACTCGTCAGTTTGACAGGCAATGAGAGATGTGGAGCAGAGCTGGAATTTAAAATGGACAATAGACCTAACTGCAAGTTTTAAATTCGACAACACACTGATCCAAACCATTCAGATCCTCAGAACCTGACAAAACAGGACCAGCCATACACCTGTCTGACATTGAGCTGCAATGGACCTAAAAGCAACATTCCATTTGAATACACACTGATCCAATCCCTGCAGCTCGAAAGAACCTAAGAAAATAGCAAGTGACAACATGCAATTGGCTGAACTAACACGTTACACTCGAGACATGTAGGATGTAAACCTACAATCGTCTGATTGAAAGTCAGATGTTTGATCTATTGCTTCACTAGCCGGATGCACACACACACGCTGGACACCTTTCCATATGTGATGTAAACATGGAGATCTGGGAAACAACATTCATAAGGTGATCAACCAGCCAAGATAATCCACTTTGTGTAACAGGGCCTTTCAATGGCAAAGCAAATAATTTGTCCTCAGGGTGAAACGGTGGGTTTTCACGGTGTGAAACGTTGTTATAGCTCTCTGGTTTCCTTCATTACTGTCCTGGTCAGGGAGGCTGGGGATTGGTCCTCTCCATCAGATGGAGGGACCAGCGCATTGTTGACCCAATTTAATCAAGAATGGATTTGGTCATCTTCACTTCTCATGGTTCATTGTTGTTCTGTTTTGTTGTATGTTACTTGAGCACTTTCTGGGACTTGACAATGCATTAATTCTGCAGTATGTTTGGAAGCACGGATTGGAATTGTCTCGCTGCCATTTGTGTGACCAGTACATGACATAGACGACTCGCACTACCTCAAAGTCAGCATGTCAGTGTGTCTGGCAATGGTTCCGCCTTTTCTGTTTTGCTTCTGTCCCACGCTAAGAGCTGTCAGTTTTTGGATTCGCTGGAGTGCTGAGCGGGTAACACAATTTGTGTGATATTTTTCTTCAGTCTAAACTCCACCCTCCAGGAAAAATAGCCAAACGCGCTGAGTAACAAACAGCACGGTTTGTTTAGCAAATGGTCAATTCAAGCTGGTGTCAGCTTCTGGAGCGTCTCAGAGTTGCCAAGCACGGAAACAGACCCTGCTATCTAACTTGCCACTGCTAAACAGATAACCGAAATTAATCTAACCAATATTTGCCAAACTTTGTCCCTTATTTCTCCGAACCCTTTCAGATGCCTTTGAAATGTTGTGAGCGCACCAGTCTCTGACACTAAATATTTTAATTCATTCTGTACACACGGAAATGTCTGTGTTCAAAACAAGTGTCCCTCACATCCCCTTTAAATGTTACTGTTCTCACAGTAAACCAATGTTATCTCGCTTTGAACTCATGTGCCTTGTGAAAAATTACTCCCTGACTCTTTTCTCTGTCCGTCTGCCTCATGTCTTTATAAAATTCTGGAAGGCCATTCCTCAGCCCTGAAGCTCCAGGGAAAACTGTCGAAGACAATTCAGCTTCGTGCTATTGTCCAAACAGTGCAAACCTTGCAAACCCTTTCAAATACTTTCGAAATTGCACCACGTTCGTTCCTGAACGCGCGATCTGGTCGTGACTGAAGTGAAGCGACGCTGAAACACGAGTAATGAGAATTTTGACAGTCGCGTCCTGTAAGGCAGCGTGGATTTACGTTTCAGTCTCTATCGAGTCGCGGGTTCGAGTCCCACCGCTACCAGGGACACCGCTGTTCTGTTGCTGGCACATGAACATTGAAGGCCCCGCCACCTTTTAGTTGTTGTGTTTGCAGCTGCTCCGGCCTCTGATCCAGACTGACTCTGAAAACAGTGTGAGTCCTTGCAGTCGGACCCTCCTCAACCCCTCTGCTTTCGGATATCTGCATGGCCAGTTTCTGTGTCTCAAATAGTCAGTACATTTGTCTGAAAGTTTGGTGGTTCGAGCCCGCCCTTAGCACCGAGCCTCAATTATTTCAGTTCAAGCATTGAGACCAACCATGTCCCGACACTGCAACCACGAGAACCCACCCGAGTCTGCAGCTGGATGTGGCCCCAATCTCTCCAAGGCCCCGCTGCCAACAGAAAGCGGCTACTGCAGCTTCAATCAGCGGCTTCCTGCTCAGTCCTGGAACACAGCACATGGAAAATCCTTCCCCAGGAACGGCTCTTCCCGTGTGAAAGGGACAACCATTCCACTTTAAATTGGACATGGCTTCAGAGGATTGTTCCTGTTCTTGGAACGTTTCATAAACAAAACTCCTGTCTCGCAAATAAGAAGTGGGAAAAGTTGTTTCCGTGCTTGGCAACTCTGAGACGCTCCAGAAGCTGACACCAGCTTGAATTGACCATTTGCTAAAAAACGCGTGCTGTTTGTTACTCAGCGAGACAATTCCAAACCGTGCTTCCAAACAGACTGGAGCTTTAATGCATTGTCAAGTCCCAGAAAGTGCTCAAGTAACATCCAACAAAACAGAACAACAATGAACCATGAGAAGTGAAGATGACCAATTCCATTCTTGATTAAATTGGGTCAACAATGCGCTGGTCCCTCCATCTGATGGAGAGGACCAATCCCCAGCCTCCCTGACCAGGACAGTAATGAAGGAAACCAGAGAGCTAGAACAACGTTTCACTCCGTGATTGCCCACCGTTTCACCACAGCAACAAAAACCGGCGAGCAGATTCAGTGTAGGATCTGGTTTCACATCAGCAATGAAATATCAATCTCCACTCCCCTTTATTAAAATAAATTGCTGGGAACTGACGGTCAGACTCCTCTGAACACACTGGGTTACAACAGACACATAAACCGACAGCCTCACTCAGACAAAACTCCCCAGAACACAACACCCAATATCCATCATGTACAAACCTGGTTGTGTAGATTCCACGCAGCGACTGCATGAAACACTATATCGGAGAAACAGGCCGACAACTAGCGAGCTGCATTCATAAAGTTCAACTAACCCATAAACTCCACGGACGGCTGTTCCTTGGATCTATCCACAGGGAACTGAGTGTCTCGGATTCCGGGCTTGGAACTTGGATCACATGACCGTCTGTGACACTGGTTACTTCCGGGTGTGACGTCACTCCTGATGGAACACATGTCACTCCCGATTGCTCATTGAGAAATACATCCACCATAGCAGCGCAGAGAAATATTTCTGTTGTGTTTCTGGTGCTATTCCTGACATGTCCTCTAGTGCTGAGCTTATTCTGTGTCGCCTGATGGATCGGTGCGTGTTTCCGTGATCGGATTGTGGGTAGTTATCTGCGGTTTAGCTGCAATAATGTGCGTTAGAAACCCAGGTCCACCAGTCTCGATTTCGTGTTTCTCATATTATGCACAATTGCAGCACAGTAAAGTATCAATTAAGATTGGGAGATGACATACAGAGGCGTGTGAAATGCAGAGGTTTTAGTGACACTTATATAATGGTTAGAGATAACCTTCATTCAGGAGATAAGAATGCAGAATGGGTTTGGGAAGAGATGAGGAACAGTGAGGAAAGAACTCACCAGCAGATGTAGTTTACAAACCCACTCGCAGTAACCACAATGTGAAATAAAACGTACAAGAAATAAATAGTGTGTGAATGGTAAAAGATGGCAATAATCATGGGTGGGTTTAATTTCCCTGCTCCCACTCACGGTTCCATTGTAAAGGAAGTTTGGAGAACAATAATCAATAAATCACATATGTCCTATAGAACATCGCGAGTCATATCTTGGTCATCGATTACTTTACAGGTGACTTAGTCTCTGTCTTTTCTTGGAAACCATCTCTTTCATTGTGAACATGAGGAAAGGCCATTTCTTTTGCCAGAAAACAAATGTCACTGACCTTTATTTGTTTCATATCCAAGAACACTCCAACCAACAGCTCCCTTGGTCAAATGGACCGCCCACGTTAGCAAAGAAATCTGGGAAATTGACAGTTTGATTTTCCTTTCAATAAATAATTGTGACTCTGTTTGCCTGCAGTCATCTCTTCCTAACTTTGGGCTTTCCTTCGTTTACAGTGGGGTTTAGCATCTTCCAAGTGACAGCAAAGATATTAGAGCAGTTGGAAGCATTTTCGCCGATCAAGTCGGCGAGTTTTCAGTGAGATCACGGGCTGATTTGTTTAATCCTCAACTCCCCTTCTCAGCCTTATCTCCCTGGCCCTTGATGGTGAATTGACTAAATGTCTGTCTATCTCAGTCTTGAATACAGCTAGCCTTCACAGCCCTTTGACCTATAGAATTCCATCGTTTTGCTCCCCTCTGAAAGAAAGAATATCCTTCTCATCAGAGTCTGAAATTTGTGATCCCTTCCGCTGTTAGAAACCCCCCTGTTCCCAAATTGTCCCAGACGTAAATCAGAGCAGAATAACCCCCTGAGAATAGGTCTGCACTGCCCAGTGCCAGCTGTATGTACCTGAAATATTTTCCTATTTTGACCTCTGATTAAACAAATCGACCAGATTTGCACTTTGGTTTGCCAATGGTGAATCTTATCAAAAACACGTCACTGACCGTATTCCAGCTCGCGGGGAAAGCACGAGACAAGTACAAGGACATTTTTCTTTCTCAATCCACTGCTGTGTTTATGAATCTCTCTGCACATGAAAATGGATCCTTCCCATCCACTTTACCTCTCATCAATGTGGGTGTCAACTTGATCTCCCAGCATCCTCCTCCGTTCTGAACCAAGAGAGGTTGACAGTGAATACTGGGGTCATGCTGCGGACAGGACAAGCCAAATACTGGTGTTTCAGGTTACAACTCTCCATTCTAGAAGAAATATTAAGCCTCTTGCACGCAAGAGTATTCGTGGCAGAGTGAGTAAGGCGATGGGTTAATAATCCATTGGTGTTTCCCCATGCAGGGTTGAATCCTGCCGACTACATCTTGAACAACTTCCTGTAGGGTATATTCTCGCTCAAACTTCAGCAAGACAGGCTAATCATTTGATTAGACACAGGCTGCTCGAGTTCTCAAACAGAAATATATACCACACTCAAACCGTTATTTCTGTTTCTCTTTTCACAGATACTGCTAGACCCATCGAGCTTCTGCTGTATTCTTTGAATGTACTGAGACACCTGGAAAATGAAGACGACAGCGTTGTTCTGTAATCGTCGATGCGTGTTTAAGGCAATGGACTTGAAATTCATTTGGCTTTACCCTCATAGACTGGAATCCTACCGGTTACGATACCATAATGTCAACAAATAAAAAGGGAAATTACACACTGTCTTCATCTTTCACATACAAAACACAGGAGAAGGGAAACAAGACATTTCAGACAGGTTGGGAATGGGGGCAATCTCCAACCCTCTGCCTTTCAGGGTACAACACACAGAAATCCCCAGAGAAAGTTGAGACACTATGAATTGAACAATTCCATCCCAACTTTGTTGAAGCTACGAGCCAACCGTTGGAAAACGTGATGAAAACAGTCAGGGGTTAGTCTCCGACTGGTGCAGACTTGATGGGCCGAAGAGCATTTTCTGTGCTGCAGACCTCTTTGACCAGCTGCGGTGAGCTGGTCGGAGAAACTGGCGGATGGGAAGCATATGGAACGGGACTAATCCTGAGACATCTGTTTGTTCCCATCTGTGGGTAAATATGAGGTTGTGTTCCTCGGCGGTGTTACAACATAATGTGACCATGTCCCCAACTTCAGTCCCATTGTTGGGTCATTTAAGATCACAGGGAGAATCCCATTTAGATTCACCCTGGTAACATCAGAAACGCAGGATTATGGGAACTGGGACTAGAATAGATGGAAGTCCAATGACCCGCACTGCAGATGGGCCGAAAGGTCTTTTTCACGCTGTAAAAATCGAAAGAAAGGGAGAAACTAATCTGCAGCTAAAATGTTCACAGAGGAAAAGACAAAAGCGGTTTCATGATGAAAACACACAGTGTCTTTTCTTTTTGCTTTCCCTGTTCGCTCCTGGTGAGGATTCAGTTTTCTCACTGTTGCAGCAAGTGGAGTTTTCCTCGTCCCATTAATCGTGGGGTCAGCCTTCCCGAAGTTGGGAATGAAGTATGGAGCTGACAATTGATCAAGTGTTGTCCCATACTTAATGCAGAGTAACTTTAAACAAAGCACTGCGAATACTGGAATTCGGAATCAGAAACGGAAATTGACAGAGAAACTCGGCAGACTTGGCAGCATCTGTGGAGAGAAACAGGTTTAATGTTTCAGATCGACAGAACCAGGATAGTTATGCATTTTAATGTTTAAATGCTAGAGTAATTGTCAGTTTTACTTAGCAATTCAGCATATTTATCAGAATATTATATTAGCCGAGAAATGTCAACTTTCTGAATTTCAACCGACCTTTCTGGGTGTAATGCTGATTCTGTTGCCTTGAGCTGGTGAAACGCTGGCCTTCAATTGTTCTTTTTTATTCCCTTTTCTGTCAGTGAGCACCCATTTTAAATGGAGAGTTTCTATTTTCAGTCTCTCCCTCAATATGCGTCTCTACTCGTCTATCATTTCCTCTGTGTATCCACCTCACTCTCTTCCACATTCTCCCACTCTCTGTCTATCAATATCCCTTATTTACCATTTCTGCTCTTTGAAAAGTCTGACATTCGGAGATCGTTTGAGAGTAGACCTACTAACGGGCTTTCCCCGCCCCTGACTAGAGTGTGTAGAACTGTCCTCACATTCTCCGGGTAGAGTCTATGTCACTGAGGCCTGTGGTAAGGTGACATTTCTTCACTCAAAATATGATGAGCTTTTACAATTCTTAATAGAATTCATAATCCACCAAACAAAAACAATTTCACCCCAATAATACGATTTAAGTGAAGCCTTTGCTTCAATTGAACGAATGAATGGTGACAGCAGAAAAGGAGGGGTATCATCTTGCAGTGTGTGTGCCATTCCCACAACATTGCTGGGATATTTGCAGTGTCTCCTGCCTCACCTCGGCATGCCTAACAAAGTGGGAATGAAGGAGGGAGAATAAAAGTGGAATTAGAAAGATCGAGCATTGACTGATGGGGCCACAGGAGGCGGTAGGACGTGGGAACATGAAATCCCAATGGGCTGAGCACAAACACCAGAAGGATGCTGAGCCGTCTCTTTCGGTATGGTGGGTCAACAAAATGGCATTTACGGGATGGTTAAGCAACGAACCTTCAATATACAGGACATGCAAGGCCAGGATTTGACACGATCATGGTCTGGTTATTACCAGGCGCTTTAACTCATTAATCCACGGAGACAGCGCAGACACTGCTCTTCAAATCAAGATCTGCAGTTCATTAACTATTCAATCAGAGTAACTCGGACATTTGTTTCGGGTTGAAAGTTGCTCGGTGAGAATTTAAATCAGTCTCCCCTTATACAGAAAAGAATAGTTCACAGCTGGACATTCCCCAGTGAAAATGCACAGAAAGAGGCAATCTCTTCTTGCGTTGGGTTCAAACTGATCCCTCCATCTTCATTAAACTGACAGGATAAAGAGGATGTGTTCATCCTCCTGGAGCCCATGAACTGCGTTAATATGTACCGAGGGAATATCACCCCAAGAGAACAGGGTCATTGTGGTGAATGGATCAGGAGTGTTGTGTGGGTCAGTATAAACAGTGGGCAGTATAGACTGATCTTTTAGGTCTAACATTGAGCCTTGCTCCACCAGCTCCTCTCTCACTTACTGATTCAATCCTTCCAGTCGGCTTTACCTTTCATTTTATTTCAATCACCCCGCTCCACTGAATCACTTCTCTCGATAACTTGTAGGTGTCCACCTTGAAACTGGAGGAGTCGCATGGTGGCTCAGTGTTAAATACTGCTGCCTCACAGCACAAGGGTTTCACGTTCAATTCCAGCCTCCAACAACTGTCTGTATGGTGTTTGCACATTCTCCCTGTGTCTGCGTGGGCTTCCTTCCGCAGTCCAAAGGTGTGCAGGTTAGGATGATTTGGTCATCCTGAATTGCCAAAAATGTTAGGTGCATTCGCCAGAAAGGAGATTGGTCTAGTTGGTTGGTTACTTTCTGGAGGGACAGCGTTGGGCCGAAGGGCCTGTTTCCAAGCGATTGGGAATCTAATCACCCTGTTCGAAACTCATTCGTGGCGTCGGACGCCACTCAATGGGATAGGAATCACTGTCCATCCCTATTTATTTGAGATGTTGAGTTACTTTACAGAACCCTGGAAGAACTCAAGTTGCAGCCATGATACTGTTCGGGAGGGAGTTCCAGGATCTAGACCCAAAAGCACTGTAGTAGCAGCGAGATATTTCCAACTCAGAAAGGCGAGGTCCCAGATGGGTGATTTGTGGTTACAGTTCTCTCGTTTGTCTGTTGCTATTGTCCTTCCAGATAGAAGCAAACAATCACTGGGTTGGTCTGGGTCTGTGTTCTGTGAGGACGCAGGAGTTAGCTTTCAATAAGATAACTCACAAGAAGAGAAATAAATCTTCATTTCCTGACTGAGAATTGTATCCCGGTCTGGGCATTACAAACTCAGACTCCGAACCAGTGACCCTACTGAAGCTGACAGTAACACTTGTGACCTGATCTGTCCAGACTCTGTGTATGATCTTCACGTCATCATCTTCTTCAGCAGCAATGTTTCTCTCTCTAAGTTTCCAAACAATTCATATTGCTGCCCTGGTTTCAATGTGAAGAAAGCGGAGCTGTGCTGACCTGATTTACTGCAGGAAGGTACAGAACAGTTTGATACTAACAGCGGCTCGTTTTGAGGCGTTGATCTGCGGTGATGGGGCGGCCCCAATAAATCCTTCGTTCAATCGTCTGATTCCAAATTCCATGTTGGAAATGACCAGAGGTTTCTCGCTGAATTTGTTCAGGGTCTTGACTGGAAGTGACACTAAATCCAAGTGTGAAAGTACATTTCAGTGGAGTGCATCACAAGACAGCGCAGTGACTGTGGGCGGCACGGTGGCACAGTGGTTAGCACTGCTGCCTCACAGCCCCAGAGACCCCGGTTCAATTCCCGGATCAGGCGACTGACTGTGTGGAGTTTGCACATTCTCCCCGTGTCTACGTGGGTTTCCTCCGGCTGCTCCAGTTTCCTCCCACAGTCCAAAGATGTGCAGGTCAGGTGAATTGGCCATGCTAAATTGCCCGTTGTGTTAGGTAAGGGGTAGATCTAGATCTAGATCTAGATCTAGATGTAGGGGTATGGGTGGGTTACGCTTCGGCGGGGCGGTGTGGACTTGTTGGGCCGAAGGGGCTGTTTCCACACTGTAAGTAATCTAATCTAAAATGCTGGAGACGTCCAGCGGAAGAACAGGTGACACTGAAGCAGGTGCCTGAGGACAAATGTATTTGCTTTGCCATTGAAAGGCCCTGTTACACAAAGTGGATTATCTTTGCTGGTTGATCACCTTATGAGTGTTGTTTCCCAGATCTCCATGTTTACATCACATACGGAAAGGTGTCCAGCGTGTGCGTGTGCATCCTGCTAGTGAAGCAATAGATCAAACATCTGACTTTGAATCAGACGATTGTTGGTTTACATCCTACGTGTCTCGAATGTAACGTGTTAGTTCAGCCAATTGTATGTTGTCAGTTGCTATTTCCTTCGGTTCTTTCGAGCTGCAGGGATTGGATCAGTGTGTCTTCAAATTGAATGTTGCTTTTGGGTCCATTTCAGCTCAATGTCAGACAGGTGTATGGCTGGTCCTGTTTTGTCAGGTTCTGAGGATCTGAATGGTTTGGATCAGTGTGTTGTCGAATTTAAAACTTGCAGTTAGGTCTATTGTCCATTTTAAATTCCAGCTCTGCTCCACATCTCTCATTGCCTGTCAAACTGGCGAGTGTTCCACCTAAAGCGGCCTTTGTCAGAGAAGCTGTTGGGTGGAGCAGAGAGCGGAAGTGAAGTACAAGGAGCTGGTATGATCCTGAGACATCTGTTCCTCCCGGGATATGTTTCTGTGTGTCTCCCTCTGTGGGTGAAAATGAGGTTCAGGTCCTCAAGGTGGTTCCAACACAGTGTGACCATCTCAAACCTCAGTCCCATTGTCGTGTCGTTTAAATTCACAGTGAGAATCGCGTTGATATTTGCTCTGGAAACATCAGGACACATAACATTTTGAGCCCAAACTAGAAACTGGGACTGGAATACATTGATGCCTGATGAGCGACAATGTACGATGGGCCGAACGGTCTCTTCCCACTCTGTGAAAGCTCGAAGACAAGGAGGACCTAATCTGCAGCAAGACTGATCAGAAATGAAAAGGCAAAAGTGTTTTCATTCTGAATAAATGTAAGGGCGCCCTCTGCCTTCCCTTGGAGTCTAGTAGCCAGCATTTGGCGCTCTCACCGCCGTGACACGGGTTCAATTCCCGGTCAAGGAATGCGTGTTTTGTTCTGCACACACATCGTGGTAAGAATATTTCTGACCACTTTTCCAAAGCTGACAGAACATCGGTTTTGTGCCAACCGTTTTAAAGTTTAACAGAAAACCAAGAGATGCAGATGTTGGAAATCTGAACCAAAAACAAGAATTGACGTGCAAACTGAATAGTCCTGACAAAATCTGTGGGGAGAAACAGAGACAATGATTCACAACGACAGAACCAGATTAGTTCTTCATTTCTAGACCACAATGCCGGGATAATGGTCAGTTTTATCTGTCGAATGAGGATAGTTATCAAAATCCTTTTTTTGCCAGTTAGCAGCCATGTCGACCCGAGATCTGATTCTTTCAGGGTCTCCCTCAAGATGAGTCTCTAATTTTCTGTCTTTATCTCTGTGTATCTACCTCACCCTTTATCATATTCTTTGACCCTTTATTTGCCAATATCCCTCATTTCCCATTCCTACTCTTTGAAAAGCCTGACGTTCTGGGATAGTTTGAGAATGGAGCTGCTGAGAGGTTTTCTGGAACCTGGCAGGAGACTGTAAAACCTGGCTCACATTCTATGGATAATACATCTGCTACTTGGATGTGATATAAGGAGCCATTTATTCCTCAAAATACTGTAACCCTTTCGAAATTAAAGTTGCATTCCTTATCCGATAGAAAAAAAACTACCACAAAGGAGAATATGGAAGCATTAATGATGCTGTAAAATGAATGAATGGTGACAGCAGCGAATGAGGGTGCCCCCTCGTGGTTTCTGTGCCATATCCACAACATCCCACAGCCTTTCTGCAGTGTCTCCTGCCTCACCTCGTTATTCCCACCAAACTTGGAATGAAGGAGGGAGAATAAGTGTAGGAGAAGAAGGAGTGCTTTTGGAACAGCGGCAAGAAACTCCTGGTTGGTGTATGGGTTAGGAAGAACAACATGCACTGCTGGAACTAAACCAGGAAAAAGGAGTGGGTTTACCAAACCATAACAGGATCGAACTCAAACAGGAAGCTGAGTCCCTTCATCAGTAACACGACCCTTAATAAATGGTGAACCTACGACCCTTCAATACAACAAGCGGGCACAGCTGGGATTGGACCCTATGGTCAGCTGCTTCCCAAGGAGGGGTTTGAAATAACTAAGGGACGGCCATATGTGCAGTTCCTTAACCACATGACCACAGTCACTCGGAAATACATTTCTGTATCAATATTACTCAGTGTGATTTACAATCAAACCCCGCTTTTGCAAAACCAGACATTTCACGATTGAACATTCTTCAATGCAAAGGTACATAAAAGGGCAATCTTCTCTTTCATTGGTTTCAAACAGATATTTGTATCTGTTTAAAAAACAGGACAGAGGGGAAGTTGTTCATTCTCTTGGGGCTTATTGACGGCTTTAATACACACAGAGGTAATCTCACACAAAGAGGAACACTGTCATTGCCATGAATTGCCCAGGAATGGTGTGTGAGCCAATGTAAACAGTTTGCAGTAAAGGCTGACACATTAGGAGCGACACTGAGCCTTGCACCACCAGATCCAGACTCACTTCCTGCCTCATGCCTCCCAGTCCTCATTGTCATTCACGTCAATTTCACTTCCCTGCTCCACTTCTCAACTTACTACCGATCTCCTGCAGGTGTCCGATTGGAACCTACCACTGTTAGAAACGTATTCCATGGATAAAGATATCACTCAATGGAATAGGACTCGCTGTCCATCCCTAAATCCCCCAGAGATGGAGGAGATGAGTTGCTTTTGTAAACCATTGAACTCCTTCACACGGAGGTACAGCCATTATGCTGCAAGCGTGGGATTTCCTGGATTTACACCCAGAGACACTGAAGGAACACCAACATATTCCCAACTCAGGAAGGTGAGATGATTGGAGGGAGATTTGAAGGGGTCACTATCGTATCTGTCCGCTGTCATTGTCCTTCTACATGGTTCAAGTAATCACTGGGCTGATTCTGGAGGGATCCCGGTCTGTCTTCTGTGTGGAACGGGGAATGGGTTTTCATTCAGACAATTCACATGAGGAGAATTAAACCTTCATTCCCTGAATGGGAACTGTATCCATGTCTGGACATTACAAACTTTGACTCCTCAGCACGGGTCCCCGGTAATGCTGACAGTATCCAAAGCGACCTGAATTGTACACACACTTGTGCCTGTCCATCCCTTCATAACCACCTTTGGCAACAAAGTTTCTCTCTTCAATTTTGCAAACGCTTCATATTATCGCCTTGTGTTTCAAAGTAAAGAAAGCGGAGCTGTGGTAATCTGATGTTGGTCAGTCGGTGTAATGCAGGAATGTACAGAACAGGTTGACGCGGGCAGAGACCCGTTTTGAGGCGTGAGATTGCAGTGACGGGGTTCCACCAATAATCAGGCGCTGTTCATCTCGTCTGATTCTCCATCCCGGGATTCAAACCAACAGAGATTTCTCACTGGATTGGTTCAGGATCTTGACTGGAAGAGACCATGACGCAAGGTATAAAAAGATATTTCACTGGAGTGAATCAAATAATCGCGGAGTGACTGTGAATAAAATGTTGGCAACTTCCATCAGAGGCGCAGGCGACCCTGAAGCAGGGACCTGAGGGTAAATATGTTTCCTTGGGCAGTGAAAGACATTGCTTCACGGAGTGGGACATCCGATGGGAAACAGTGACGATAATTATTTTCACTGATTGTTCACCTTGGTAATACTGTTTCCCCCAATGTCCATGTTTCCATTTCATATCGACTCCCTGTCGGACCTCCGGCTGCCGTTGGGACACTGACATCATGGGTAATGGCTCTGACTTTTGGTGGTTCGAATCCTTCCTGATTTGTGTGCAATGTACGGCAGAGATTGGATCAGTCGGTCCCGAATTTGGGAGTATTGCACCTCAATGTGCGACAAATTTTGAAGAGCTGCAGACTTTGGATCAATGTGTTTTCAAATTTGAAAGTTGCTTGTGAGGCAATTGTCCATTTTAAATTCCAGCTCATCGCAATGTCTCTCATTGTCTGTAAAACTGGCTTTAGTTACACCTAAAGCTGTCTTTTGTCGGAGAAACGTGTGGGTGTGTGTTGGGTGAGGGACTGGTGGTGGACTGGTGGGGGTGGTCATAAGTCGGTGGAGAGCGGTACAGAAGCGCAAGTCGTTGGTATAATCCCGAAACCTCTGCCCTCCTACCCATCCACCTCCGTGCATGTGTGTCTGTGACTCACTCTGTGGGTGAAAATGTGAATGGGTTGCTCGAGGGGTATTTCACTTCAATATGACGGTGTATAACTCACTCCCATTGCTGTCTCGTTTAAGATCACAGGGATAATCTTTATTGAATTTTGCGTTGAAAATATCAGAACACACAAGGTATCGTGCCAAAGCTGGACACTGGATCGAAAATAGGTGACTACCTTATGAGCCACACTGTACGATGGGCCGAATGGTATTTTCCTATTGTGTTAAAAGAAACCTCGACTACAACGAGAAACTAATGTGCAGCGAAAATAAACCAAAATGCTGTCGCCTTCCCTTGTAATCTCACGGTTAGGAGTTGGTGCACTCTCTGAGGGGGAAAGGATGATTCCTGGTCAGGGAATGGGCGATGTGTTCTGCAAAGATATCTTGCTAACAGTATTTCTGACCGATTTTCTGAAGCCGTCAGGTCATTGGTTTTGTCTCAAACGTTGTTAAGAATAACATGAAACAAAGAACTGCAGATGTTTGAAATCTGAACCAAAACCAAGATTTGATAGAAAAATAGGACAGTGGAGAGAAACAGAGTTAATGCTTCATATCGGCAGAGCGAGGTTACTTCAACATTTTTGTATTATATTTTTGGTAAAATTATCAGTTTTCCCTGTCAGGATATTTACCAAAATCTTTCATTAGCTTACAACCGTCAATGTTGAAAATTCAAAATGACTTTGTTGGCTGTAAGAATCCTTCTGTTACCCGGAGCTGGTGAAAGGCTGTGCTTAATAGTTCCCTTTTTATTCCTATTTGTTTCTGTCAGTCAGCAGCCATGTCGATTGGAGAATTGGTCCTTTCAGTATCTCCCTCAATATGCGTCTCCATCTTTCTTTCTTTCTGTGAATGTACCTGACCCTCTTTCACATTCTCGGACGCTCGGTCTGCCCCATATTCCTCATTTCCCATTTCTGATCTTTGAAAAGTCTGACATTCGGAGACAAATTGAGAGTGGACCAGCTAACAGGCTTTCTGCCCCCTCAGTAGCATGTGTGGGATTGGGATCACATTCTCCGAATAATGTGTCTGGCATTTATGCCTGAGGTGAGGAGTCATTCCTTCCTGCAAATATTATGATCCTTTCGATTTCTAAATAGACTTCATAATCCACAAGAAAAGAAACCGAAATCACAGTGTGAACCACAACGACAGGAGAGCAATGAAGTATTTCCTGTTGGTGTGGAATGAATGAATGTTGACAGCAGAGAATTAGGGTGAACAGCTCTTGGTGTCTGCGCCATTACTACAACATTCACCGGCGAGTCTGCCATGTCTCCTGGCTCACCTCGTTATTCCCAACAAACTGGAAATGAAAGGGATGTAATAAAGGAGGAGTAGAAACAGAAGTTCGTGTCAAACACAGGAAAGAAACTCCAGATTGAATTAATAGTTCAGAAGAAACAATATCCACTGGAGGGACTAAACCAGGGAGCAGATCAGGATCACCAAGACAGGCTGACACTCAAACAGGACGCATGGTTGATTGATGAGCAACACTGACTTGGGAGATGTTGAAACAACCATGCATTTGGTAAAATACACAGGCACCACTACGATGTGAATTCTTGGTGGGCTGTTTATGATGTGGGTAAGTTCACAAACTGAGGCACGGCACCACACCACAAGTGTTTTTCTCATCCCAGTTCCTTCACCAATTCATAACAGGAACTCGGAATTGTGCTTCCTGTATTAATGTTGCTCAGTGAGAATTGTATTCAACGCCCACTTTTGCAAAGACAGTTTATGGCTGAACGTTCTGCACTGAAATTGTACAGAAAAAGGCAATCTCCTCTTCCATTGGCTTCAAACTGATCTGTTCAACTGTTTAAACTGACAGGATAAAGAGAATATATTCATCCTCTCGGGGCCCATTCACTCTGTTAATATACACAGGGAACCTCACAAAAAGAGGAACAGGGTCATTGTGTTAAACTGACCTGTACTGCGTGTGAGTTAGTGTCAACAATTTGTAATAAAGATTTGGAGGTGCTGGTGTTGGACTGGGGTGGACAAAATTAAATAATCACATAACATCAGGTTATAGTCCAACAGGTTTATTTGATAGTACTAGCTTTTGGAGCGCTGTTCCTTCATCAGGTGGTTGTGGAGCATAACGTCACAGACACAGAATTTATAGTAAAAGATTACAGGGTGATGCCACTGAAATTACATCTTTAAAACTAAAGTGTAGTGTCTGTTCAGTCTGTATACTGTCAGAAATACCATGTTAGATTTTGTTCTTTCATATGTAAACCGTATGTAAAAATAGCTACATTCTCAGGTAAATCTTTAACAACAGGTGCCCCCTCAGCTCAGATTCAGCCTTGAAGGTGTGAGGTTGAAATCTGCCTGTGTCCCAATGTTCTGTCGTGGCAGAAGCTGGGGATACCCCTTGCCTCATGGCTTTCAAGATGTATTTGACATCGGCAGTGAGGTTCTCACATCGGGTCCCATTCCCTAATATGATGGGACATCCTGGTGTGTTGGCTCTGTGTACCTTCGGTAGGCAGGAGAACTCGCCTGAATGAGAAATGCATGAGATGAGGTTGATGGAAATCTGAAAGAGTGCATTTCAGAGCATAGATCAGAGTGGTGCTGGAAAAGCACAGCAGCTCAGGCAGTATCCGAGGAGCAAGAACATCGACGTTTCGGGTCAAGGTCTTCATCAGAAGGAGCACAGAATCAAACCCTCCATTCCAGCTCGTCCCTGCTGACCAGATAACCGAAATTAATTTAGATATATTTGCAACATTTGTCCCTTAACCCTCCAAACCCTCCCTGTCATCATCCCATCCAGATGCCATTTAAATACAAACATAGAAATGTACAGCATGGAACAGACCCATTTATTGATTGCACCAAATAAAGGAGCAGGAGCAGCGTCTCTGCTCCCCCCTGTACTATAGAAAATAAAGGAGCTGGAGCAGTGTCACTACTTCCTCCTGTATTATAGAAAATAAAGGAGCTGGAGCAGCGTCTCTGCTTCCTCCTGTATTATAGAAAATAAAGGAGCTGGAGCAGCGTCAATGCTTCCTCCTGTATTATAGAAAATAAAGGAGCTGGAGCAGCGTCACTGCTTCCTCCTGTATTATAGAAAATAAAGGAGCTGGAGCAGCGTCAATGCTTCCTCCTGTATTATAGAAAATAAAGGAGCTGGAGCAGCGTCTCTGCTTCCTAATATATTATAGAAAATAAAGGAGCTGGAGCAGCGTCACTGCTTCCTCCTGTATTATAGAAAATAAAGGAGCTGGAGCAGCGTCACTGCTTCCTCCTGTATTATAGAAAATAAAGGAGCTGGAGCAGTGTCACTGCTTCCTCCTGTATTATAGAAAATAAAGGGGCTAGAGCAGCATCTCTGCTCCCTCCTGTATTATAGAAAATAAAGGAGCTGGAGCAGCGTCACTGCTTCCTCCTGTATTATAGAAATAAAGGCGCTGGAGCAGCGTCACTGCTCCCTCCCGTATTGTAGAAAATAAAGGAGCTGGAGCAGCGTCTCTGCTTCCTCCTGTATTATAGAAAATAAAGGAGATGGAGCAGCGTCACTGCTTCCTCCTGTGTTATAGAAAATAAAGGAGCTGGAGCAGGGTCACTGCTTCCACCTGTATTATAGAAAATAAAGGAGCAGGAGAAGCGTCACTGCTTCCTCCTGTATTATAGAAAAATACAGGAGCTGGAGCAGCGTCACTGCTTCCTCCTGTATTATAGAAATAAAGGCGCTGGAGCAGCGTCTCTGCTTCCTCCTGTATTATAAAAAATAAACGAGCTGGAGCAGCCTCTCAGCTTCCTACTGTATTATAGAAAATAAAGGAGCTGGAGCAGCGTCACTGCTTCCTCCTGTATTATAAAAAATAAAGGAGATGGAGCAGCGTCTCTGCTTCCTCCTGAATTATCGAAAATAAAGGAGCTGGAGCAGCGTCTCTGCTTCCTCCTGTATTACAGAAAATAAAGGAGCTGGAGCAGCGTCTCTGCTTCCTCCTGTATTATAGAAAATAAAGGAGCTGGAGCAGCGTTACTGATTCCTCCTGTATTATAGAAAATAAAGGAGCTGGGGCAGCGTCACTGCTTCCTCCTGTATTATAGAAAAATAAAGGAGCAGGAGCAGTGTCTCTGCTTCCTCCTGTATTATAGAAAATTAAGGAGCTGGAGCAGCGTCACTGCTTCCTCCTGTATTATAGAAAATAAAGGAGCTGGAGCAGCGTCTCTGCTTCCTCCTGTATTATAGAAAATTAAGGAGCTTGAGTAGCGTCACTGCTTCCTCATGTATGATAGAAAATAAAGGAGCTGGTGCAGCGTCACTGCTTCCTCCTGTACTATGGAAAATAAAGGAGCTGGAGCATAGTCACCGCTTCCTCCTGTATTATAGAAAATAAAGGAGCTGGAGCATAGTCACTGCTTCCTCCTGTATTAGAGAAAATAAAGGAGCTGGAACAGCGTCACTGCTTCCTCCTGTATTATAGAAAATAAAGGAGCTGGAGCATAGTCACTGCTTTCTCCTGTATTATAGAAAATAAAGGAGCTGGAGCAGCGTCACTGCTTCCACCTGTATTATAGAAAATAAAGGAGCAGGAGAAGCGTCACTGCTTCCTCCTGTATTATAGAAAAATAAAGGAGCTGGAGCAGCGTCTCTGCTTCCTCCCGAATTATAGAAATAAAGGCGCTGGAGCAGCGTCTCTGCTTCCTCGTGTATTATAAAAAATAAACGAGCTGGAGCAGCGTCTCAGCTTCCTCCTGTATTATAGAAAATAAAGGAGCTGGAGCAGCGTCACTGCTTCCTCCTGTGTTATAAAAAATAAAGGAGCTGGAGCAGCGTCTCTGCTTCCTCCTGTATTATAAAAAAAAAGGAGATGGAGCAGCGTCTCTGCTTTCTCCTGTATTATAGAAAATAATGGAGCTGGATCAGCGTCACTGCTTCCTCCTGTATTATAGAAAATAAAGGAGCTGGATCAGCGTCACTGCTCCCTCCTGTATTATAGAAAATAAAGGAGCTGGAGCAGCGTCACTGCTTCCTCCTGTATTATAGAAAATAAAGGAGCTGGAGCATCGTCACTGCTTCCTCCTGTATTATAGAAAATAAAGGAGCTGGAGCAGTGTCACTGCTTCCTCCTGTACTATAGAAAATAAAGGAGCTGGAGCAGTGTCTCTAATTCCTCCAGTATTATAGAAAATAAAGGAGCTGGAGCAGCGTCACTGCTTCCTCCTGTATTATAGAAAATAAAGGAGCTAGATCAGCGTCTCTGCTTCCTCCTGTCTTATAGAAAATAAAGGAGCTGGAGCAGCGTCTCTGCTTCCTCCTGTATTATAGAAAATAAAGGAACTGGAGCAGTGTCACTGCTTCCTCCTGTATTATAGAAAATAAAGGAGCTGGAGCAGTGTCTCTAATTCCTCCAGTATTATAGAAAATAAAGGAGCTGGAGCAGCGTCACTGCTTCCTCCTGTATTATAGAAAATAAAGGAGCTGGAGCAGCGTCACTGCTTCCTCCTGCATTATAGAAAATAAATGAGCTGGAGCAACGTCTCTGCTTCCGCCTGTATTGTAGAAAATAAAGGATATGGAGCAGTCACTGCATCCTCCTGTATTGTAGAAAATAAAGGAGCTGGAGCAGCGTCACTGCTTCCTCCTGTATTATAGAAAATAAAGGAGCTGGAGCAGCGTCTCTGCTTCCTCCTGTATTATAGAAAATAAAGGAGCTAGAGCAGCGTCTCTGCTTCCTCCTGTCGTATAGAAAATAAAGGAGCTGGGGCAGCGTCACTGCTTCCTCCTGTATTATAGAAAAATAAAGGAGCTGGAGCAGCGTCTCTGCTTCCTCCTGTATTATAGAAAATTAAGGAGCTGGAGCAGCGTCACTGCTTCCTCATGAATTATAGAAAGTAAAGGAGCTGGAGCAGCGTCACTGCTTCCTCCTGTATTATGGAAAATAAAGGAGCTGGAGCAGCGTCTCTGCTTCCTCCTGTATTATAGAAAATTAAGGAGCTTGAGCAGCGTCACTGCTTCCTCATGTATGATAGAAAATAAAGGAGCTGGTGCAGCGTCACTGCTTCCTCCTGTACTATGGAAAATAAAGGAGATGGAGCATAGTCACCGCTTCCTCCTGTATTATAGGAAATAAAGGAGCTGGAGCATAGTCACTGCTTCCTCCTGTATTATAGAAAATAAAGGAGCTGGAACAGCGTCACTGCTTCCTCCTGTATTATAGAAAATAAAGGAGCTGGAGCATAGTCACTGCTTTCTCCTGTATTATAGAAAATAAAGGAGCTGGAGCAGCGTCACTGCTTCCACCTGTATTATAGAAAATAAAGGAGCAGGAGAAGCGTCACTGCTTCCTCCTGTATTATAGAAAAATAAAGGAGCTGGAGCAGCGTCTCTGCTTCCTCCCGAATTATAGAAATAAAGGCGCTGGAGCAGCGTCTCTGCTTCCTCGTGTATTATAAAAAATAAACGAGCTGGAGCAGCGTCTCAGCTTCCTCCTGTATTATAGAAAATAAAGGAGCTGGAGCAGCGTCACTGCTTCCTCCTGTATTATAAAAAATAAAGGAGCTGGAGAAGCGTCTCTGCTTCCTCCTGTATTATAAAAAATAAAGGAGCTGGAGCAGCGTCTCTGCTTTCTCCAGTATTATAGAAAATAATGGAGCTGGATCAGCGTCACTGCTTCCTCCTGTATTATAGAAAATAAAGGAGCTGGATCAGCGTCACTGCTCCATCCTGTATTATAGAAAATAAAGGAGCTGGAGCAGCGTCACTGCTTCCTCCTGTATTATAGAAAATAAAGGAGCTGGAGCAGCGTCACTGCTTCCTCCTGTATTATAGAAAATAAAGGAGCTGGAGCAGTGTCACTGCTTCCTCCTGTACTATAGAAAATAAAGGAGCTGGAGCAGTGTCTCTCATTCCTCCAGTATTATAGAAAATAAAGGAGCTGGAGCAGCGTCACTGCTTCCTCCTGTATTATAGAAAATAAAGGAGCTAGATCAGCGTCTCTGCTTCCTCCTGTCTTATAGAAAATAAAGGAGCTGGAGCAGCGTCTCTGCTTCCTCCTGTATTATAGAAAATAAAGGAACTGGAGCAGTGTCACTGCTTCCTCCTGTATTATAGAAAATAAAGGAGCTGGAGCAGTGTCTCTAATTCCTCCAGTATTATAGAAAATAAAGGAGCTGGAGCAGCGTCACTGCTTCCTCCTGTATTATAGAAAATAAAGGAGCTGGAGCAGCGTCACTGCTTCCTCCTGCATTATAGAAAATAAATGAGCTGGAGCAACGTCTCTGCTTCCGCCTGTATTATAGAAAATAAAGGATATGGAGCAGTCACTGCATCCTCCTGTATTGTAGAAAATAAAGGAGCTGGAGCAGCGTCACTGCTTCCTCCTGTATTATAGAAAATAAAGGAGCTGGAGCAGCGTCTCTGCTTCCTCCTGTATTATAGAAAATAAAGGAGCTAGAGCAGCGTCTCTGCTTCCTCCTGTCGTATAGAAAATAAAGGAGCTGGGGCAGCGACACTGCTTCCTCCTGTATTATAGAAAAATAAAGGAGCTGGAGCAGCGTCTCTGCTTCCTCCTGTATTATAGAAAATTAAGGAGCTGGAGCAGCGTCACTGCTTCCTCATGAATTATAGAAAGTAAAGGAGCTGGAGCAGCGTCACTGCTTCCTCCTGTATTATGGAAAATAAAGGAGCTGGAGCATAGTCACAGCTTCCTCCTGTATTATAGAAAATAAAGGAGCTGGAGCCGCGTCACTGCTTCCTCCTGTGTTATAGAAAATATAGGAGCTGGTGCAGCGAAACTGCTTCCTCCTGTACTATGGAAAATAAAGGAGCTGGAGCATAGTCACCGCTTCCTCCTGTATTATAGAAAATAAAGGAGCTGGAGCATAATCACTGCTTCCTCCTGTATTATAGAAAATAAAGGAGCTGGAACAGCGTCACTGCTTCCTCTTGTATTGTAGAAAATAAAGGAGCTGGAGCAGCGTCACTGCTTCCCCCTGTATTATAGAAAATAAAGGAGCTGGAGCAGCCTCACTGCTTTCTCCTGTATTATAGAAAATAAAGGAGCTGGAGCAGCGTCACTGCTTCCACCTGTATTATAGAAAATAAAGGAGCTGGAGCAGCGTCACTGCTTCCACCTGTATTATAGAAAAAAAAGGAGCAGGAGAAGCGTCACCGCTTCCTCCTGTATTATAGAAAATAAAGGAGCTGGAGCATAATCACTGCTTTCTCCTGTATTATAGAAAATAACGGAGCTGGAGCAGCGTCACTGCTTCCTCCTGTATTATAGAAAATAAAGGAGCTGGAACAGCGTCACTGCTTCCTCCTGTATTATAGAAAATAAAGGAGCTGGAGCAGCGTCACTGCTTCCTCCTGTGTTATAGAAAATAAAGGAGCTGGAGCAGCGTCACTGCTTCCACCTGTATTATAGAAAAAAAAGGAGCAGGAGAAGCGTCACTGCTTCCTCCTGTATTATAGAAAAATAAAGGAGCTGGTGCAGCGTCTCTGCTTCCTCCCGAATTATAGAAAATAAAGGAGCTGGAGCCGCGTCACTGCTTCCTCCTGTATTATAGAAATAAAGGCGCTGGAGCAGCGTCTCTGCTTCCTCGTGTATTATAGAAAATAAAGGAGCTGGAGCAGCGTCACTGCTTCCTCCTGTATTATAAAAAATAAAGGAGCTGGAGCAGCGTCTCTGCTTCCTCCTGAATTATCGAAAATAAACGAGCTGGAGCAGCGTCTCTGCTTCCTCCTGTATTACAGAAAATAAAGGATCTGGAGCAGCGTCACTGCTTCCTCCTGTATTATAGAAAATAAAGGAGCTGGAGCAGCGTCACTGCTTTCTCCTGTATTATAGAAAATAAAGGAGCTGGAGCAGCGTCACTGCTTCCACCTGTATTATAGAAAATAAAGGAGCAGGAGCAGCGTCACTGCTTCCTCCTGTGTTATAGAAAATAAAGGAGCTGGAGCAGCGTCACTGCTTCCACCTGTATTATAGAAAATGAAGGAGCAGGAGAAGCGTCACTTCTTCCTCCTGTATTATAGAAAAATAAAGGAGCTGGAGCAGCGTCTCTGCTTCCTCCCGAATTATAGAAAATAAAGGAGCTGGAGCAGCGTCACTGCTTCCTCCTGTATTATAGAAAATAAAGGAGCTGGAGCAGCGGCGCTGGATCAGCGTCTCTGCTTCCTCGTGTATTACAAAAAATAAACGAGCTGGAGCAGCGTCACAGCTTCCTCCTGTATTATAGAAAATAAAGGAGCTGGAGCAGCGTCACTGCTTCCTCCTGTATTATAAAAAATAAAGGAGCTGGAGCAGCGTCTCTGCTTCCTCCTGAATTATCGAAAATAAACGAGCTGGAGCAGCGTCTCTGCTTCCTCCTGTATTACAGAAAATAAAGGAGCTGGAGCAGCGTCTCTGCTTCCTCCTGTATTATAGAAAATAAAGGAGCTGGAGCAGCGTTACTGATTCCTCCTGTATTATAGAAAATAAAGGAGCTGGGGCAGCGTCACTGCTTCCTCCTGTATTATAGAAAAATAAAGGAGCAGGAGCAGCGTCTCTGCTTCCTCCTGTATTATAGAAAATTAAGGAGCTGGAGCAGCGTCACTGCTTCCTCCTGTATTATAGAAAATAAAGGAGCTGGAGCAGCGTCTCTGCTTCCTCCTGTATTATAGAAAATTAAGGAGCTTGAGCAGCGTCACTGCTTCCTCATGTATTATAGAAAATAAAGGAGCTGGAGCAGCGTCACTGCATCCTCCTGTATTATGGAAAATAAAGGAACTGGAGCATAGTCACCGCTTCCTCCTGTATTATAGAAAATAAAGGATCTGGAGCAGCGTCACTGCTTCCTCCTGTATTATAGAAAGTAAAGGAGCTGGTGCAGCGTCACTGCTTCCTCCTGTACTGTGGAAAATAAAGGAGCTGGAGCAGCGTCAATGCTTTCTCCTGTGTTATAGAAAATAAGGGAGCTGGAGCAGGGTCACTGCTTCCACCTGTATTATAGAAAATAAAGGAGCAGGAGAAGCGTCACTGCTTCCTCCTGTATTATAGAAAAATAAAGGAGCTGGAGCAGCGTATCTGATTCTCCCGAATTATAGAAAATTAAGGAGCTGGAGCAGCGTCACTGCTTCCTCCTGTATTATAGAAAATAAAGGAGCTGGAGCAGCGTCTCTGCTTCCTCGTGTATTATAAAAAATAAACGAGCTGGAGCAGCGTCACAGCTTCCTCCTGTATTATAGAAAATAAAGGAGCTGGAGCAGCGTCACTGCTTCCTCATGAATTATAGAAAGTAAAGGAGCTGGAGCAGCGTCACTGCTTCCACCTGTATTATAGAAAAAAAAGGAGCAGGAGAAGCGTCACCGCTTCCTCCTGTATTATAGAAATAAAGGAGCTGGAGCATAATCACTGCTTTCTCCTGTATTATAGAAAATAACGGAGCTGGAGCAGCGTCACTGCTTCCTCCTGTATTATAGAAAATAAAGGAGCTGGAACAGCGTCACTGCTTCCTCCTGTATTATAGAAAATAAAGGAGCTGGAGCAGCGTCACTGCTTCCTCCTGTGTTATAGAAAATAAAGGAGCTGGAGCAGCGTCACTGCTTCCACCTGTATTATAGAAAAAAAAGGAGCAGGAGAAGCGTCACTGCTTCCTCCTGTATTATAGAAAAATAAAGGAGCTGGTGCAGCGTCTCTGCTTCCTCCCGAATTATAGAAAATAAAGGAGCTGGAGCCGCGTCACTGCTTCCTCCTGTATTATAGAAATAAAGGCGCTGGAGCAGCGTCTCTGCTTCCTCGTGTATTATAGAAAATAAAGGAGCTGGAGCAGCGTCACTGCTTCCTCCTGTATTATAAAAAATAAAGGAGCTGGAGCAGCGTCTCTGCTTCCTCCTGAATTATCGAAAATAAACGAGCTGGAGCAGCGTCTCTGCTTCCTCCTGTATTACAGAAAATAAAGGATCTGGAGCAGCGTCACTGCTTCCTCCTGTATTATAGAAAATAAAGGAGCTGGAGCAGCGTCACTGCTTTCTCCTGTATTATAGAAAATAAAGGAGCTGGAGCAGCGTCACTGCTTCCACCTGTATTATAGAAAATAAAGGAGCAGGAGCAGCGTCACTGCTTCCTCCTGTGTAATAGAAAATAAAGGAGCTGGAGCAGCGTCACTGCTTCCACCTGTATTATAGAAAATAAAGGAGCAGGAGAAGCGTCACTTCTTCCTCCTGTATTATAGAAAAATAAAGGAGCTGGAGCAGCGTCTCTGCTTCCTCCCGAATTATAGAAAATAAAGGAGCTGGAGCAGCGTCACTGCTTCCTCCTGTATTATAGAAAATAAAGGAGCTGGAGCAGCGGCGCTGGATCAGCGTCTCTGCTTCCTCGTGTATTACAAAAAATAAACGAGCTGGAGCAGCGTCACAGCTTCCTCCTGTATTATAGAAAATAAAGGAGCTGGAGCAGCGTCACTGCTTCCTCCTGTATTAAAAAAAATAAAGGAGCTGGAGCAGCGTCTCTGCTTCCTCCTGAATTATCGAAAATAAACGAGCTGGAGCAGCGTCTCTGCTTCCTCCTGTATTACAGAAAATAAAGGAGCTGGACCAGCGTCTCTGCTTCCTCCTGTATTATAGAAAATAAAGGAGCTGGAGCAGCCTTACTGATTCCTCCTGTATTATAGAAAATAAAGGAGCTGGGGCAGCGTCACTGCTTCCTCCTGTATTATAGAAAAATAAAGGAGCAGGAGCAGCGTCTCTGCTTCCTCCTGTATTATAGAAAATTAAGGAGCTGGAGCAGCGTCACTGCTTCCTCCTGTATTATAGAAAATAAAGGAGCTGGAGCAGCGTCTCTGCTTCCGCCTGTATTATAGAAAATTAAGGAGCTTGAGCAGCGTCACTGCTTCCTCATGTATTATAGAAAATAAAGGAGCTGGAGCAGCGTCACTGCATCCTCCTGTATTATGGAAAATAAAGGAACTGGAGCATAGTCACCGCTTCCTCCTGTATTATAGAAAATAAAGGATCTGGAGCAGCGTCACTGCTTCCTCCTGTATTATAGAAAGTAAAGGAGCTGGTGCAGCGTCACTGCTTCCTCCTGTACTATGGAAAATAAAGGAGCTGGAGCAGCGTCAATGCTTTCTCCTGTGTTATAGAAAATAAGGGAGCTGGAGCAGGGTCACTGCTTCCACCTGTATTATAGAAAATAAAGGAGCAGGAGAAGCGTCACTGCTTCCTCCTGTATTATAGAAAAATAAAGGAGCTGGAGCAGCGTATCTGATTCCTCCCGAATTATAGAAAATTAAGGAGCTGGAGCAGCGTCACTGCTTCCTCCTGTATTATAGAAAATAAAGGAGCTGGAGCAGCGTCTCTGCTTCCTCGTGTATTATAAAAAATAAACGAGCTGGAGCAGCGTCACAGCTTCGTCCTGTATTATAGAAAATAAAGGAGCTGGAGCAGCGTCACTGCTTCCTCCTGTATTATAAAAAATAAAGGAGCTGGAGCAGCTTCTCTGCTTCCTCCTGAATTATCGAAAATAAACGAGCTGGAGCAGCGTCTCTGCTTCCTCCTGTATTACAGAAAATAAAGGAGCTGGAGCAGCGTTTCTGCTTCCTCCTGTATTATAGAAAATAACGGAGCTGGAGCAGCCTTACAGATTCCTCCTGTATTATAGAAAATAAAGGAGCTGGGGCAGCGTCTCTGCTTCCTCCTGTATTATAGAAAATTAAGGAGCTGGAGCAGCGTCACTGTTTCCTCCTGTATTATAGAAAATAAAGGAGCTGGAGCAGCGTCACTACATCCTCCTGTATTATGGAAAATAAAGGAGCTGGAGCATAGTCACCGCTTCCTCCTGTATTATAGAAAATAAAGGAGCTGGAGCAGCGTCACTGCTTCCTCCTGTATTATAGAAAGTAAAGGAGCTGGTGCAGCGTCACTGCTTCCTCCTGTACTATGGAAAATAAAGGAGCTGGAGCATAGTCACCGCTTCCTCCTGTATTATAGAAAATAAAGGAGCTGGAGCATAGTCACTGCTTCCTCCTGTTTTATAGAAAATAAAGGAGCTGGAACAGCGTCACTGCTTCCTCCTGTATTATAGAAATAAAGGCGCTGGAGCAGCGTCTCTGCTTCCTCGTGTATTATAGAAAATAAAGGAGCTGGAGCAGCGTCACTGCTTCCTCCTGTATTATAAAAAATAAAGGAGCTGGAGCAGCGTCTCTGCTTCCTCCTGAATTATCGAAAATAAACGAGCTGGAGCAGCGTCTCTGCTTCCTCCTGTATTACAGAAAATAAAGGAGCTAGAGCAGCGTCACTGCTTCCTCCTGTATTATAGAAAATAAAGGAGCTGGAGCAGCGTCACTGCTTTCTCCTGTATTATAGAAAAATAAAGGAGCTGGAGCAGCGTCTCTGCTTCCTCCCGAATTATAGAAAATAAAGGAGCATGAGCAGCGTCACTGCTTCCTCCTGTATTATAGAAAATAAAGGAGCTGGAGCAGCGGCGCTGGATCAGCGTCTCTGCTTCCTCGTGTATTACAAAAAATAAACGAGCTGGAGCAGCGTCACAGCTTCCTCCTGTATTATAGAAAATAAAGGAGCTGGAGCAGCGTCACTGCTTCCTCCTGTATTATAAAAAATAAAGGAGCTGGAGCAGCGTCTCTGCTTCCTCCTGAATTATCGAAAATAAACGAGCTGGAGCAGCGTCTCTGCTTCATCCTGTATTACAGAAAATAAAGGAGCTGGACCAGCGTCTCTGCTTCCTCCTGTATTATAGAAAATAAAGGAGCTGGAGCAGCCTTACTGATTCCTCCTGTATTATAGAAAATAAAGGAGCTGGGGCAGCGTCACTGCTTCCTCCTGTATTATAGAAAAATAAAGGAGCAGGAGCAGCGTCTCTGCTTCCTCCTGTATTGTAGAAAATTAAGGAGCTGGAGCAGCGTCACTGCTTCCTCCTGTATTATAGAAAATAAAGGAGCTGGAGCAGCGTCTCTGCTTCCTCCTGTATTATAGAAAATTAAGGAGCTTGAGCAGCGTCACTGCTTCCTCATGTATTATAGAAAATAAAGGAGCTGGAGCAGCGTCACTGCATCCTCCTGTATTATGGAAAATAAAGGAGCTGGAGCATAGTCACCGCTTCCTCCTGTATTATAGAAAATAAAGGATCTGGAGCAGCGTCACTGCTTCCTCCTGTATTATAGAAAGTAAAGGAGCTGGTGCAGCGTCACTGCTTCCTCCTGTACTATGGAAAATAAAGGAGCTGGAGCAGCGTCAATGCTTCCTCCTGTGTTATAGAAAATAAAGGAGCTGGAGCAGGGTCACTGCTTCCACCTGTATTATAGAAAATAAAGAAGCAGGAGAAGCGTCACTGCTTCCTCCTGTATTATAGAAAAATAAAGGAGCTGGAGCAGCGTATCTGATTCCTCCCGAATTATAGAAAATTAAGGAGCTGGAGCAGCGTCACTGCTTCCTCCTGTATTATAGAAAATAAAGGAACTGGAGCAATGTCTCTGCTTCCTCGTGTATTATAAAAAATAAACGAGCTGGAGCAGCGTCACAGCTTCCTCCTGTATTATAGAAAATAAAGGAGCTGGAGCAGCGTCACTGCTTCCTCCTGTATTATAAAAAATAAAGGAGCTGGAGCAGCTTCTCTGCTTCCTCCTGAATTATCGAAAATAAAGGAGCTGGAGCAGCGTCTCTGCTTCCTCCTGTATTACAGAAAATAAAGGAGCTGGAGCAGCGTTTCTGCTTCCTCCTGTATTATAGAAAATAACGGAGCTGGAGCAGCCTTACAGATTCCTCCTGTATTATAGAAAATAAAGGAGCTGGGGCAGCGTCTCTGCTTCCTCCTGTATTATAGAAAATTAAGGAGCTGGAGCAGCGTCACTGTTTCCTCCTGTATTATAGAAAATAAAGGAGCTGGAGCAGCGTCTCTGCTTCCTCCTGTATTATAGAAAATAAAGGAGCTGGAGCAGCGTCACTACATCCTCCTGTATTATGGAAAATAAAGGAGCTGGAGCATAGTCACCGCTTCCTCCTGTATTATAGAAAATAAAGGAGCTGGAGCAGCGTCACTGCTTCCTCCTGTATTATAGAAAGTAAAGGAGCTGGTGCAGCGTCACTGCTTCCTCCTGTACTATGGAAAATAAAGGAGCTGGAGCATAGTCACCGCTTCCTCCTGTATTATAGAAAATAAAGGAGCTGGAGCATAGTCACTGCTTCCTCCTGTTTTATAGAAAATAAAGGAGCTGGAACAGCGTCACTGCTTCCTCCTGTATTATAGAAATAAAGGCGCTGGAGCAGCGTCTCTGCTTCCTCGTGTATTATAGAAAATAAAGGAGCTGGAGCAGCGTCACTGCTTCCTCCTGTATTATAAAAAATAAAGGAGCTGGAGCAGCGTCTCTGCTTCCTCCTGAATTATCGAAAATAAACGAGCTGGAGCAGCGTCTCTGCTTCCTCCTGTATTACAGAAAATAAAGGAGCTGGAGCAGCGTCACTGCTTCCTCCTGTATTATAGAAAATAAAGGAGCTGGAGCAGCGTCACTGCTTTCTCCTGTATTATAGAAAATAAAGGAGCTGGAGCAGCGTCACTGCTTCCACCTGTATTATAGAAAATAAAGGAGCAGGAGCAGCGTCACTGCTACCTCCTGTGTTATAGAAAATAAACGAGCTGGAGCAGCGTCACTGCTTCCACCTGTATTATAGAAAATAAAGGAGCAGGAGAAGCGTCACTGCTTCCTCCTGTATTATAGAAAAATAAAGGAGCTGGAGCAGCGTCTCTGCTTCCTCCCGAATTATAGAAAATAAAGGAGCTGGAGCAGCGTCACTGCTTCCTCCTGTATTATAGAAAATAAAGGAGCTGGAGCAGCGTCGCTGGATCAGCGTCTCTGCTTCCTCTTGTATTATAAAAAATAAACGAGCTGGAGCAGCGTCACAGCTTCCTCCTGTATTATAGAAAATAAAGGAGCTGGAGCAGCGTCACTGCTTCCTCCTGTATTATAAAAAATAAAGGAGCTGGAGCAGCGTCTCTGCTTCCTCCTGAATTATCGAAAATAAACGAGCTGGAGCAGCGTCTCTGCTTCCTCCTGTATTACAGAAAATAAAGGAGCTGGAGCAGCGTCTCTGCTTCCTCCTGTATTATAGAAAATAAAGGAGCTGGAGCAGCCTTACTGATTCCTCCTGTATTATAGAAAATAAAGGAGCTGGGGCAGCGTCACTGCTTCCTCCTGTATTATAGAAAAATAAAGGAGCAGGAGCAGCGTCTCTGCTTCCTCCTGTATTATAGAAAATTAAGGAGCTGGAGCAGCGTCACTGCTTCCTCCTGTATTATAGAAAATAAAGGAGCTGGAGCAGCGTCTCTGCTTCCTCCTGTATTATAGAAAATTAAGGAGCTTGAGCAGCGTCACTGCTTCCTCATGTATTATAGAAAATAAAGGAGCTGGAGCAGCGTCACTGCATCCTCCTGTATTATGGAAAATAAAGGAGCTGGAGCATAGTCACCGCTTCCTCCTGTATTATAGAAAATAAAGGAGCTGGAGCAGCGTCACTGCTTCCTCCTGTATTATAGAAAGTAAAGGAGCTGGTGCAGCGTAACTGCTTCCTCCTGTACTATGGAAAATAAAGGAGCTGGAGCAGCGTCACTGCTTCCTCCTGTGTTATAGAAAATAAAGGAGCTGGAGCAGCGTCACTGCTTCCACCTGTATTATAGAAAATAAAGGAGCAGGAGAAGCGTCACTGCTTCCTCCTGTATTATCGAAAAATAAAGGAGCTGGAGCAGCGTCTCTGATTCCTCCCGAATTATAGAAAATTAAGGAGCTGGAGCAGCGTCACTGCTTCCTCCTGTATTATAGAAAATAAAGGAGCTGGAGCAGCGTCTCTGCTTCCTCGTGTATTATAAAAAATAAACGAGCTGGAGCAGCGTCACAGCTTCCTCCTGTATTATTGAAAATAAAGGAGCTGGAGCAGCGTCACTGCTTCCTCCTGTATTATAAAAAATAAAGGAGCTGGAGCAGCGTCTCTGCTTCCTCCTGAATTATCGAAAATAAACGAGCTGGAGCAGCGTCTCTGCTTCCTCCTGTATTACAGAAAATAAAGGAGCTGGAGCAGCGTCTCTGCTTCCTCCTGTATTATAGAAAATACCGGAGCTGGAGCAGCCTTACAGATTCCTCCTGTATTATAGAAAATAAAGGAGCTGGGGCAGCGTCTCTGCTTCCTCCTGTATTATAGAAAATTAAGGAGCTGGAGCAGCGTCACTGCTTCCTCCTGTCTTATAAAAAATAAAGGAGCTGGAGCAGCGTCTCTGCTTCCTCCTGTATTATAGAAAATTAAGGAGCTGGAGCAGCGTCACTACATCCTCCTGTATTATGGAAAATAAAGGAGCTGGAGCATAGTCACCGCTTCCTCCTGTATTATAGAAAATAAACGAGCTGGAGCAGCGTCACTGCTTCCTCCTGTATTATAGAAAATAAAGGAGCTGGAGCAGTGTCACTGCTTCCTCCTGTATTATAGAAAATAAAGGAGCAGGAGCAGTGTCTCTAATTCCTCCAGTATTATAGAAAATAAAGGAGCTGGAGCAGCGTCACTGCTTCCTCCTGTATTATAGAAAAATAAAGGAGCTGGAGCAGCGTCTCTGCTTCCTCCCGAATTATAGAAATAAAGGCGCTGGAGCAGCGTCTCTGCTTCCTCGTGTATTATAAAAAATAAACGAGCTGGAGCAGCGTCTCAGCTTCCTCCTGTATTATAGAAAATAAAGGAGCTGGAGCAGCGTCACTGCTTCCTCCTGTATTATAAAAAAATAAAGGAGCTGCAGCAGCGTCTCTGCTTCCTCCTGAATTATCGAAAATAAACGAGCTGGAGCAGCGTCTCTGCTTCCTCGTGTATTATAAAAAATAAAGGAGCTGGAGCAGCGTCACTGTTTCCTCCTGTATTATAGAAAATAAAAGAGCTGGAGCAGCGTCTCTGCTTCCTCCTGTATTATAGAAAATAAAGGATCTGGAGCCGCGTCTCTGCTTCCTCCAGTATTATAGAAAACAAAGGAGCTGGAGCAGCGTCACTGCTTCCTCCTGTATTATAGAAAATAAAGGAGCTAGAGCAGCGTCACTCCTTCCTTCTGTATTATAGAAAAAAAAAAGGATCTGGAGCAGTGTCTCTGCTTCCTCCTGTGTTATAGAAAATAAAGGAGCTGGAGCAGCGTCACTGCATCCTCCTGTATTATAGAAAATAAACGAGCTGGAGCAGCGTCACTGCTTCCTCCTGTATTATAGAAAATAAAGGAGCTGGAGCAGCGTCACTGCTACCTCCTGTATTATAGAAAATAAAGGAGCTGGAGCAGCGTCACTGCTTCCTCCTGTATAATAGAAAATAAAGGAGCTGGAGCAGCGTCACTGCTTCCTCCTGTATTATAGAAAATAAAGGAGCTGGAGCAGTGTCACTGCTTCCTCCTGTATTATAGAAAATTAAGGAGCTGGAGCAGTGTCTCTAATTCCTCCAGTATTATAGAAAATAAAGGAGCTGGAGCAG
The DNA here is from genome assembly GCF_047496795.1 of Chiloscyllium punctatum. Lineage (NCBI taxonomy): Eukaryota > Metazoa > Chordata > Chondrichthyes > Orectolobiformes > Hemiscylliidae > Chiloscyllium > Chiloscyllium punctatum. The sequence goes on along the minus strand of NC_092768.1, from coordinate 71,533,318 downwards.
CGTCACTGCTTCCTCCTGTATTATAGAAAATAAAGGAGCTGGAGCAGCGTCACTGCTTCCTCCTGCATTATAGAAAATAAAGGAGCTGGAGTTGAGTCTCTGCTTCCGCCTGTATTATAGAAAATAAAGGATCTGGAGCAGTCACTGCATCCGCCTGTATTGTAGAAAATAAAGGAGCTGGAGCAGCGTCACTGCTTCCTCCTGTATTATAGAAAATAAAGGAGCTGGAGCAGCGTCACTGCTACCTCCTGTATTATAGAAAATAAAGGTGCTGGAGCAGCGTCTCTGCTTCCTCCTGTATTATAGAAAATAAATGACCTGGAGCAGCGTCACTGCTTCCTCCTGTATTATAGAAAATAAAGGAGCTGGTGCAGAGTCACTGCTTCCTCCTGTATTATAGAAAATAAAGGAGCTGGAGCAGTGTCTCTAATTCCTCCTGTATTATAGAAAATAAAGGAGCTGGAGCAGCGTCAATGCTTCCTCCTGTATTATAGAATATAAAGGAGCTGGAGAAGCGTCACTGCTTCCTCCTGTATTATAGAAAATAAAGGAGCTGGAGCAGCGTCACTGCTTCCTCCTGTATTATAGAAAATAAAGGAGCTGGAGCAGCGTCACTGCTTCCTCCTGTATTAAAGAAAATAAAGAAGCTGGAGCAGCGTCTCTGCTCCCTCCTCTAATATAGAAAATAAAGGAGCTGGAGCAGCGTCTCTGCTTCCTCCTGTATTATAGAAAATAAATAAGCTGGAGCAGCGTCTCTGCTCCCCCCTCTATTATAGAAAATAAAGGAGCTGGAGCAGCATCACTTCTTCCTCCTGTATTATAGAAAATAAAGGAGCTGGAGCAGCGTCACCGCTTCTTCCTGTATTATAGAAAATAAAGGAGCTGGAGCAGCGTCACCGCTTCCTCCTGTATTATAGAAAATAAAGGAGCTGGAGCAGCGTCACCGCTTCCTCCTGTATTATAGAAAATAAAGGAGCTAGAGCAGCGTCTCTGCTTCCTCCTGTATTATTGAAAATAAAGGATCTGGAGCAGTCACTGCATCCTCCTGTATTATAGAAAATAATGGAGCTGGAGCAGTCATTGCATCCTCCTGTCTTATACAAAATAAAGGAGCTGGTGTAGCGTCACTGCTTCCTCCTGTATTATAGAAAATAAAGGAGCTGGAGCAGCGTCACCACTTCCTCCTGTATTATAGAAAATAAAGGAGCTGGAGCAGCGTCACCGCTTCCTACTGTATTATAGAAAATAAAGGAGCTGGAGCAACGTCAACGCTTCCTCCTGTATTATAGAAAATAAAGGAGCTGGAGCAGTGTCTCTAATTCCTCCTGTATTATTGAAAATAAAGGATCTGGAGCAGCGTCAATGCTTCCTGCTGTATTATAGAATATAAAGGAGCTGGAGCAGCGTCACTGCTTCCTCCTGTATTATAGAAAATAAACGAGCTGGAGCTGCGTCACTGCTTCCTCCTGTATTATAGAAAATAAAGGAGCTGGAGCAGTGTCACTGCTTCCTCCTGTATTGTAGAAAATAAAGAAGCTGGAGCAGCGTCTATGCTTCCTCCTGTATTATAGAAAATAAATAAGCTGGAGCAGCGTCTCTGCTCCCCCCTCTATTATAGAAAATAAAGGAGCTGGAGCAGCATCACTGCTTCCTCCTGTATTATAGAAAATAAAGGAGCTGGTGCAGCGTCACCGCTTCCTCCTGTATTATAGAAAATAAAGGAGCTGGAGCAGCGTCACCGCTTCGTCCTGCATTACAGAAAATAAAGGAGCTGGAGCAGCGTCACTGCTTCCTCCTGTATTATTGAAAATAAAGGAGCTGGAGCAGCGTCACTGCTTCCTCCTGTATTATAGAAAATAAAGGAGCTGGAGCAGCGTCACCGCTTCCTCCTGTATGATAGAAAATAAAGGAGCTGGAGCAGCGTCACAGCTTCCTCCTGTATTATAGAAAATAAAGGAGCTGGAGCAGCGTCACCGCTTCCTCCTGTATTATAGAAAATAAAGGAGCTGGAGCAGCGTCACCGCCTCGTCCTGTATTATAGAAAATAAAGGAGCTGGAGCAGCGTCACCGCTTCCTCCTGTATTATAGAAAATAAAGGAGCAGGATCAGCGTCAATGCTTCCACCTGTATTATAGAAAATAAAGGAGCAGGAGCAGCGTCACTGCTTCCTCCTGTATTATAGAAAATAAAGGAGCTGGAGCAGCATCACTCCTTCGTCCTGTATTATAGAAAATAAAGGAGCTGGAGCAGCGTCACTTCTTCCTCCTGTATTATAGAAAATAAAGCATCTGGAGCAGCGTCACTGCTTCCTCCTGTTTTATAAAAAATAAAGGAGCTGGAGCAGCGTCTCTTCTTCCTCCTGCATTATAGCAAATAAAGGAGCTGGAGCAGCGTCTCTGCTTCCTCCTGTATTATAGAAAATAAAGGAGCTGGAGCAGTGTCACTGCTTCCTCCTGTATTATAGAAAATAAAGGAACTGGAGCAGCGTCACTGCTTCCTCCTGTACTATAGAAAATAAAGGAGCTGGAGCAGTGTCTCTAATTCCTCCAGTATTATAGAAAATAAAGGAGCTGGAGCAGCGTCACTGCTTCCTCCTGTATTATAGAAAATAAAGGAGCTAGAGCAGCGTCTCTGCTTCCTCCTGTATTGTAGAAAATAAAGGAGCTCGAGCAGCGTCTCTGCTTCCTCCTGTATTATAGAAAATAAAGGATCTGGAGCAGTCACTGCATCCTCCTGTATTATAGAAAATAAAGGAGCTGGAGCAGTCACTGCATCCTCCTGTCTTATAGAAAATAAAGGAGCTGGAGCAGCGTCACTGCTTCCTCCTGTATTATAGAAAATAAAGGAGCTGGAGCAGCGTCATCGCTTCCTCCTGCATTAGAGAAAATAAAGGAGCTGGAGCAGCGTCACCGCTTCCTCCTGTATTATAGAAAATAAAGGAGCTGGAGCAACGTTACCGCTTCCTCCTGTATTATAGAAAATAAAGGAGCTGGAGCAGCGTCACTGCTTCCTCCTGTATTATAGAAAATAAAGGAGCTGGAGCAGCGTCACTGCTTCCTCCTGTATTATAGAAAATAAAGAAGCTGGAGCAGCGTCTCTGCTTCCTCCTGTATTATAGAAAATAAAGGAACTGGAGCAGCGTCACTGCTTCCTCCTGTACTATAGAAAATAAAGGAGCTGGAGCAGTGTCTCTAATTCCTCCAGTATGATAGAAAATAAAGGAGCTGGAGCAGCGTCACTGCTTCCTCCTGTATTATAGAAAATAAAGGAGCTGGAGCAGCGTCACCGCTTCATCCTGTATTATAGAAAATAAAGGAGCTGGAGCAGCGTCACAGCTTCCTCCTGTATTATAGAAAATAAAGGAGCTGGAGCAGCGTCACTGCTTCCTCCTGTATTATAGAAAATAAAGGAGCTGGAGCAGCGTCACCGCTTCCTCCTGAATTATAGAAAATAAAGGAGCAGGAGCAGCGTCACTGCTTCCTCCTGTATTATAGAAAATAAAGGAGCTGGAGCAGTGTCACTGCTTCCTCCTGTATTATAGAAAATAAAGGAACTGGAGCAGCGTCACTGCTTCCTCCTGTACTATAGAAAATAAAGGAGCTGGAGCAGTGTCTCTAATTCCTCCAGTATTATAGAAAATAAAGGAGCTGGAGCAGCGTCACTGCTTCCTCCTGTATTATAGAAAATAAAGGAGCTAGAGCAGCGTCTCTGCTTCCTCCCGTATTGTAGAAAATAAAGGAGCTCGAGCAGCGTCTCTGCTTCCTCCTGTATTATAGAAAATAAAGGATCTGGAGCAGTCACTGCATCCTCCTGTATTATAGAAAATAAAGGATCTGGAGCAGTCACTGCATCCTCCTGTATTATAGAAAATAAAGGATCTGGAGCAGTCACTGCATCCTCCTGTCTTATAGAAAATAAAGGAGCTGGAGCAGCGTCACCGCTTCCTCCTGTATTGTAGAAAATAAAGGAGCTCGAGCAGCGTCACTGCTTCCTCCTGTATTATAGAAAGTAAAGGAGCTGGTGCAGCGTCACCGCTTCCTCCTGTATTATAGAAAATAAAGGAGCTGGAGCAGCGTCACCGCTTCGTCCTGCATTACAGAAAATAAAGGAGCTGGAGCAGCGTCACTGCTTCCTCCTGTATTATTGAAAATAAAGGAGCTGGAGCAGCGTCACTGCTTCCTCCTGTATTATAGAAAATAAAGGAGCTGGAGCAGCGTCACCGCTTCCTCCTGTATGATAGAAAATAAAGGAGCTGGAGCAGCGTCACAGCTTCCTCCTGTATTATAGAAAATAAAGGAGCTGGAGCAGCGTCACCGCTTCCTCCTGTATTATAGAAAATAAAGGAGCTGGAGCAGCGTCACCGCCTCGTCCTGTATTATAGAAAATAAAGGAGCTGGAGCAGCGTCACCGCTTCCTCCTGTATTATAGAAAATAAAGGAGCAGGATCAGCGTCAATGCTTCCACCTGTATTATAGAAAATAAAGGAGCAGGAGCAGCGTCACTGCTTCCTCCTGTATTATAGAAAATAAAGGAGCTGGAGCAGCATCACTCCTTCGTCCTGTATTATAGAAAATAAAGGAGCTGGAGCAGCGTCACTTCTTCCTCCTGTATTATAGAAAATAAAGCATCTGGAGCAGCGTCACTGCTTCCTCCTGTTTTATAAAAAATAAAGGAGCTGGAGCAGCGTCTCTTCTTCCTCCTGCATTATAGCAAATAAAGGAGCTGGAGCAGCGTCTCTGCTTCCTCCTGTATTATAGAAAATAAAGGAGCTGGAGCAGTGTCACTGCTTCCTCCTGTATTATAGAAAATAAAGGAACTGGAGCAGCGTCACTGCTTCCTCCTGTACTATAGAAAATAAAGGAGCTGGAGCAGTGTCTCTAATTCCTCCAGTATTATAGAAAATAAAGGAGCTGGAGCAGCGTCACTGCTTCCTCCTGTATTATAGAAAATAAAGGAGCTAGAGCAGCGTCTCTGCTTCCTCCTGTATTGTAGAAAATAAAGGAGCTCGAGCAGCGTCTCTGCTTCCTCCTGTATTATAGAAAATAAAGGATCTGGAGCAGTCACTGCATCCTCCTGTATTATAGAAAATAAAGGAGCTGGAGCAGTCACTGCATCCTCCTGTCTTATAGAAAATAAAGGAGCTGGAGCAGCGTCACTGCTTCCTCCTGTATTATAGAAAATAAAGGAGCTGGAGCAGCGTCATCGCTTCCTCCTGCATTAGAGAAAATAAAGGAGCTGGAGCAGCGTCACCGCTTCCTCCTGTATTATAGAAAATAAAGGAGCTGGAGCAACGTTACCGCTTCCTCCTGTATTATAGAAAATAAAGGAGCTGGAGCAGCGTCACTGCTTCCTCCTGTATTATAGAAAATAAAGGAGCTGGAGCAGCGTCACTGCTTCCTCCTGTATTATAGAAAATAAAGAAGCTGGAGCAGCGTCTCTGCTTCCTCCTGTATTATAGAAAATAAAGGAACTGGAGCAGCGTCACTGCTTCCTCCTGTACTATAGAAAATAAAGGAGCTGGAGCAGTGTCTCTAATTCCTCCAGTATGATAGAAAATAAAGGAGCTGGAGCAGCGTCACTGCTTCCTCCTGTATTATAGAAAATAAAGGAGCTGGAGCAGCGTCACCGCTTCATCCTGTATTATAGAAAATAAAGGAGCTGGAGCAGCGTCACAGCTTCCTCCTGTATTATAGAAAATAAAGGAGCTGGAGCAGCGTCACTGCTTCCTCCTGTATTATAGAAAATAAAGGAGCTGGAGCAGCGTCACCGCTTCCTCCTGAATTATAGAAAATAAAGGAGCAGGAGCAGCGTCACTGCTTCCTCCTGTATTATAGAAAATAAAGGAGCTGGAGCAGTGTCACTGCTTCCTCCTGTATTATAGAAAATAAAGGAACTGGAGCAGCGTCACTGCTTCCTCCTGTACTATAGAAAATAAAGGAGCTGGAGCAGTGTCTCTAATTCCTCCAGTATTATAGAAAATAAAGGAGCTGGAGCAGCGTCACTGCTTCCTCCTGTATTATAGAAAATAAAGGAGCTAGAGCAGCGTCTCTGCTTCCTCCCGTATTGTAGAAAATAAAGGAGCTCGAGCAGCGTCTCTGCTTCCTCCTGTATTATAGAAAATAAAGGATCTGGAGCAGTCACTGCATCCTCCTGTATTATAGAAAATAAAGGATCTGGAGCAGTCACTGCATCCTCCTGTATTATAGAAAATAAAGGATCTGGAGCAGTCACTGCATCCTCCTGTCTTATAGAAAATAAAGGAGCTGGAGCAGCGTCACCGCTTCCTCCTGTATTGTAGAAAATAAAGGAGCTCGAGCAGCGTCACTGCTTCCTCCTGTATTATAGAAAGTAAAGGAGCTGGTGCAGCGTCACTGCTTCCTCCTGTACTATGGAAAATAAAGGAGCTGGAGCATAGTCACCGCTTCCTCCTGTATTATAGAAAATAAAGGAGCTGGAGCATAGTCACTGCTTCCTCCTGTTTTATAGAAAATAAAGGAGCTGTAACAACGTCACTGCTTCCTCCTGTATTATAGAAATAAAGGCGCTGGAGCAGCGTCTCTGCTTCCTCGTGTATTATAGAAAATAAAGGAGCTGGAGCAGCGTCACTGCTTCCTCCTGTATTATAAAAAATAAAGGAGCTGGAGCAGCGTCTCTGCTTCCTCCTGTATTATAGAAAATAAAGGAGCTGGAGCAGCGTCACCGCTTCATCCTGTATTATAGAAAATAAAGAAGCTGGAGCAGCGTCTCTGCTTCCTCCTGTATTATAGAAAATAAAGGAACTGGAGCAGCGTCACTGCTTCCTCCTGTACTATAGAAAATAAAGGAGCTGGAGCAGTGTCTCTAATTCCTCCAGTATGATAGAAAATAAAGGAGCTGGAGCAGCGTCACTGCTTCCTCCTGTATTATAGAAAATAAAGGAGCTGGAGCAGCGTCACCGCTTCATCCTGTATTATAGAAAATAAAGGAGCTGGAGCAGCGTCACAGCTTCCTCCTGTATTATAGAAAATAAAGGAGCTGGAGCAGCGTCACTGCTTCCTCCTGTATTATAGAAAATAAAGGAGCTGGAGCAGCGTCACCGCTTCCTCCTGAATTATAGAAAATAAAGGAGCAGGAGCAGCGTCACTGCTTCCTCCTGTATTATAGAAAATAAAGGAGCTGGAGCAGTGTCACTGCTTCCTCCTGTATTATAGAAAATAAAGGAACTGGAGCAGCGTCACTGCTTCCTCCTGTACTATAGAAAATAAAGGAGCTGGAGCAGTGTCTCTAATTCCTCCAGTATTATAGAAAATAAAGGAGCTGGAGCAGCGTCACTGCTTCCTCCTGTATTATAGAAAATAAAGGAGCTAGAGCAGCGTCTCTGCTTCCTCCCGTATTGTAGAAAATAAAGGAGCTCGAGCAGCGTCTCTGCTTCCTCCTGTATTATAGAAAATAAAGGATCTGGAGCAGTCACTGCATCCTCCTGTATTATAGAAAATAAAGGATCTGGAGCAGTCACTGCATCCTCCTGTATTATAGAAAATAAAGGATCTGGAGCAGTCACTGCATCCTCCTGTCTTATAGAAAATAAAGGAGCTGGAGCAGCGTCACCGCTTCCTCCTGTATTGTAGAAAATAAAGGAGCTCGAGCAGCGTCACTGCTTCCTCCTGTATTATAGAAAGTAAAGGAGCTGGTGCAGCGTCACTGCTTCCTCCTGTACTATGGAAAATAAAGGAGCTGGAGCATAGTCACCGCTTCCTCCTGTATTATAGAAAATAAAGGAGCTGGAGCATAGTCACTGCTTCCTCCTGTTTTATAGAAAATAAAGGAGCTGTAACAACGTCACTGCTTCCTCCTGTATTATAGAAATAAAGGCGCTGGAGCAGCGTCTCTGCTTCCTCGTGTATTATAGAAAATAAAGGAGCTGGAGCAGCGTCACTGCTTCCTCCTGTATTATAAAAAATAAAGGAGCTGGAGCAGCGTCTCTGCTTCCTCCTGAATTATCGAAAATAAAGGAGCTGGATCAGCGTCACTGCTTCCTCCTGTATTATAGAAAATAAAGGAGCTGGATCAGCGTCACTGCTCCCTCCTGTATTATCGAAAATAAAGGAGCTGGAGCAGCGTCCCTGCTTCCTCCTGTATTATTAAAAATAAAGGAGCTGGAGCTGCGTCACTGCTTCCTCCTGTATTATAGAAAATAAAGGAGCTGGAGCAGTGTCACTGCTTCCTCCTGTATTATAGAAAATAAAGGAGCTGGAGCAGTGTCTCTAATTCCTCCAGTATTATAGAAAATAAAGGAGCTGGAGCAGCGTCACTGCTTCCTCCTGTATTATAGAAAATAAAGGAGCTGGAGCAGCGTCACTGCTTCCTCCTGTATTATAGAAAATAAAGGAGCTGGAGTTGAGTCTCTGCTTCCGCCTGTATTATAGAAAATAAAGGATCTGGAGCAGTCACTGCATCCGCCTGTATTGTAGAAAATAAAGGAGCTGGAGCAGCGTCACTGCTTCCTCCTGTATTATAGAAAATAAAGGAGCTGGAGCAGCGTCACTGCTACCTCCTGTATTATAGAAAATAAAGGAGCTGGAGCAGCGTCTCTGCTTCCTCCTGTATTATAGAAAATAAAGAACCTGGAGCAGCGTCACTGCTTCCGCCTGTATTAAAGAAAATAAAGGAACTGGAGCAGCGTCACTGCTTCCTCCTGTCCTATAGAAAATAAAGGAGCTGGAGCAGTGTCTCTAATTCATCCAGTATGATAGAAAATAAAGGAGCTGGAGCAGCGTCACTGCTTCCTCCTGTATTATAGAAAATAAAGGAGCTGGAGCAGCGTCACCGCTTCATCCTGTATTATAGAAAATAAAGGAGCTGGAGCAGCGTCACAGCTTCCTCCTGTATTATAGAAAATAAAGGAGCTGGAGCAGCGTCACTGCTTCCTCCTGTATTATAGAAAATAAAGGAGCTGGAGCAGCGTCACCGCTTCCTCCTGTATTATAGAAAATAAAGGAGCAGGAGCAGCGTCACTGCTTCCTCCTGTATTATAGAAAATAAAGGAGCAGGAGCAGCGTCACTGCTTCCTCCTGTATTATAGAAAATAAAGGAGCTGGAGCAGTGTCACTGCTTCCTCCTGTATTATAGAGAATAAAGGAACTGGAGCAGCGTCACTGCTTCCTCCTGTACTATAGAAAATAAAGGAGCTGGAGCAGTGTCTCTAATTCCTCCAGTATTATAGAAAATAAAGGAGCTGGAGCAGCGTCACTGCTTCCTCCTGTATTATAGAAAATAAAGGAGCTAGAGCAGCGTCTCTGCTTCCTCCCGTATTGTAGAAAATAAAGGAGCTCGAGCAGCGTCTCTGCTTCCTCCTGTATTATAGAAAATAAAGGATCTGGAGCAGTCACTGCATCCTCCTGTATTATAGAAAATAAAGGATCTGGAGCAGTCACTGCATCCTCCTGTATTATAGAAAATAAAGGATCTGGAGCAGTCACTGCATCCTCCTGTCTTATAGAAAATAAAGGAGCTGGAGCAGCGTCACCGCTTCCTCCTGTATTGTAGAAAATAAAGGAGCTCGAGCAGCGTCACTGCTTCCTCCTGTATTATAGAAAGTAAAGGAGCTGGTGCAGCGTCACTGCTTCCTCCTGTACTATGGAAAATAAAGGAGCTGGAGCATAGTCACCGCTTCCTCCTGTATTATAGAAAATAAAGGAGCTGGAGCAGCGTCACTGCTTCCTCCTGTATTATAGAAAATAAAGGAGCTGTAACAGCGTCACTGCTTCCTCCTGTATTATAGAAATAAAGGAGCTGGATCAGCGTCACTGCTTCCTCCTGTATTATAGAAAATAAAGGAGCTGGATCAGCGTCACTGCTCCCTCCTGTATTATCGAAAATAAAGGAGCTGGAGCAGCGTCCCTGCTTCCTCCTGAATTATAGAAAATAAAGGAGCTGGAGCAGCGTCACTGCTTCCTCCTGTATTATAGAAAATAAAGGAGCTGTAACAGCGTCACTGCTTCCTCCTGTATTATAGAAATAAAGGAGCTGGATCAGCGTCACTGCTTCCTCGTGTATTATAGAAAATAAAGGAGCTGGAGCAGCGTCACTGCTTCCTCCTGTATTATAAAAAATAAAGGAGCTGGAGCAGCGTCTCTGCTTCCTCCTGAATTATCGAAAATAAAGGAGCTGGATCAGCGTCACTGCTTCCTCCTGTATTATAGAAAATAAAGGAGCTGGATCAGCGTCACTGCTCCCTCCTGTATTATCGAAAATAAAGGAGCTGGAGCAGCGTCCCTGCTTCCTCCTGTATTATTAAAAATAAAGGAGCTGGAGCAGCGTCACTGCTTCCTCCTGTATTATAGAAAATAAAGGAGCTGGAGCAGTGTCACTGCTTCCTCCTGTATTATAGAAAATATAGGAGCTGGAGCAGTGTCTCTAATTCCTCCAGTATTATAGAAAATAAAGGAGCTGGAGCAGCGTCACTGCTTCCTCCTGTATTATAGAAAATAAAGGAGCTGGAGCAGCGTCACTGCTTCCTCCTGTATTATAGAAAATAAAGGAGCTGGAGTTGAGTCTCTGCTTCCGCCTGTATTATAGAAAATAAAGGATCTGGAGCAGTCACTGCATCCGCCTGTATTGTAGAAAATAAAGGAGCTGGAGCAGCGTCACTGCTTCCTCCTGTATTATAGAAAATAAAGGAGCTGGAGCAGCGTCACTGCTACCTCCTGTACTATAGAAAATAAAGGAGCTGGAGCAGCGTCTCTGCTTCCTCCTGTATTATAGAAAATAAAGAACCTGGAGCAGCGTCACTGCTTCCTCCTGTATTATAGAAAATAAAGGAGCTGGTGCAGCGTCACAGCTTCCTCCTGTATTATAGAAAATAAAGGAGCTGGAGCAGTGTCTCTGCTTCCTCCTGTATTATAGAAAATAAAGGAGCTGGAGCAGCGTCAATGCTTCCTCCTGTATTAAAGAAAATAAAGAAGCTGGAGCAGCGTCTCTGCTCCCTCCTCTAATATAGAAAATAAAGGACCTGGAGCAGCGTCTCTGCTTCCTCCTGTATTATAGAAAATAAATAAGCTGGAGCAGCGTCTCTGCTCCCCCCTCTCTTAGAGAAAATAAAGGAGCTGGAGCAGGATCACTTCTTCCTCCTGTATTGTAGAAAATAAAGGAGCTGGAGCTGCGTCACCGCTTGTTCCTGTATTATAGAAAATAAAGGAGCTGGAGCAGCGTCACCGCTTCCTCCTGTATTATAGAAAATAAAGGAGCTGGAGCAGCGTCACTGCTTCCTCCTGTATTATAGAAAATAAAGGAGTAGGAGCAGCGTCACCGCTTCCTCCTGTATTATAGAAAATAAAGGATCTAGAGCAGCGTCTCTGCTTCCTCCTGTATTATTGAAAATAAAGGATCTGGAGCAGTCACTGCATCCTCCTGTATTATAGAAAATAAAGGAGCTGGAGCAGTCACTGCATCCTCCTGTCTTATAGAAAATAAAGGAGCTGGTGTAGCGTCACTGCTTCCTCCTGTATTATAGAAAATAAAGGAGCTGGAGCAGCGTCACCGCTTCCTCCTGTATTATAGAAAATAAAGGAGCTGGAGCAGCGTCACCGCTTCCTCCTGTATTATAGAAAATAAAGGAGCTGGAGCAGCGTCAACGCTTCCTCCTGTATTATAGAAAATAAAGGAGCTGGAGCAGTGTCTCTAATTCCTCCTGTATTATTGAAAATAAAGGATCTGGAGCAGCGTCAATGCTTCCTGCTGTATTATAGAATATAAAGGAGCTGGAACAGCGTCACTGCTTCCTCCTGTATTATAGAAAATAAACGAGCTGGAGCAGCGTCACTGCTTCCTCCTGTATTTTAGAAAATAAAGGAGCTGGAGCAGTGTCACTGCTTCCTCCTGTATTATAGAAAATAAAGAAGCTGGAGCAGCGTCTCTGCTTCCTCCTGTATTATAGAAAATAAATAAGCTGGAGCAGCGTCTCTGCTCCCCCCTCTATTATAGAAAATAAAGGAGCTGGAGCAGCGTCACTGCTTCCTCCTGTATTATAGAAAATAAAGGAGCTGTAACAGCGTCACTGCTTCCTCCTGTATTATAGAAATAAAGGCGCTGGAGCAGCGTCTCTGCTTCCTCGTGTATTATAGAAAATAAAGGAGCTGGAGCAGCGTCACTGCTTCCTCCTGTATTATAAAAAATAAAGGAGCTGGAGCAGCGTCTCTGCTTCCTCCTGAATTATCGAAAATAAAGGAGCTGGATCAGCGTCACTGCTTCCTCCTGTATTATAGAAAATAAAGGAGCTGGATCAGCGTCACTGCTCCCTCCTGTATTATCGAAAATAAAGGAGCTGGAGCAGCGTCCCTGCTTCCTCCTGTATTATTAAAAATAAAGGAGCTGGAGCAGCGTCACTGCTTCCTCCTGTATTATAGAAAATAAAGGAGCTGGAGCAGTGTCACTGCTTCCTCCTGTATTATAGAAAATAAAGGAGCTGGAGCAGTGTCTCTAATTCCTCCAGTATTATAGAAAATAAAGGAGCTGGAGCAGCGTCACTGCTTCCTCCTGTATTATAGAAAATTAAGGAGCTGGAGCAGCGTCACTGCTTCCTCCTGTATTATAGAAAATAAAGGAGCTGGAGTTGAGTCTCTGCTTCCGCCTGTATTATAGAAAATAAAGGATCTGGAGCAGTCACTGCATCCGCCTGTATTGTAGAAAATAAAGGAGCTGGAGCAGCGTCACTGCTTCCTCCTGTATTATAGAAAATAAAGGAGCTGGAGCAGCGTCACTGCTACCTCCTGTACTATAGAAAATAAAGGAGCTGGAGCAGCGTCTCTGCTTCCTCCTGTATTATAGAAAATAAAGAACCTGGAGCAGCGTCACTGCTTCCTCCTGTATTATAGAAAATAAAGGAGCTGGTGCAGCGTCACAGCTTCCTCCTGTATTATAGAAAATAAAGGAGCTGGAGCAGTGTCTCTGCTTCCTCCTGTATTATAGAAAATAAAGGAGCTGGAGCAGCGTCAATGCTTCCTCCTGTATTATAGAATATAAAGGAGCTGGAGAGGCGTCACTGCTTCCTCCTGTATTATAGAAAATAAAGGAGCTGGAGCAGCGTCACTGCTTCCTCCTGTATTATAGAAAATAAAGGAGCTGGAGCAGCGTCACTGCTTCCTCCTGTATTAAAGAAAATAAAGAAGCTGGAGCAGCGTCTCTGCTCCCTCCTCTAATATAGAAAATAAAGGACCTGGAGCAGCGTCTCTGCTTCCTCCTGTATTATAGAAAATAAATAAGCTGGAGCAGCGTCTCTGCTCCCCCCTCTCTTAGAGAAAATAAAGGAGCTGGAGCAGGATCACTTCTTCCTCCTGTATTATAGAAAATAAAGGAGCTGGAGCTGCGTCACCGCTTGTTCCTGTATTATAGAAAATAAAGGAGCTGGAGCAGCGTCACCGCTTCCTCCTGTATTATAGAAAATAAAGGAGCTGGAGCAGCGTCACTGCTTCCTCCTGTATTATAGAAAATAAAGGAGTAGGAGCAGCGTCACCGCTTCCTCCTGTATTATAGAAAATAAAGGATCTAGAGCAGCGTCTCTGCTTCCTCCTGTATTATTGAAAATAAAGGATCTGGAGCAGTCACTGCATCCTCCTGTATTATAGAAAATAAAGGAGCTGGAGCAGTCACTGCATCCTCCTGTCTTATAGAAAATAAAGGAGCTGGTGTAGCGTCACTGCTTCCTCCTGTATTATAGAAAATAAAGGAGCTGGAGCAGCGTCACCGCTTCCTCCTGTATTATAGAAAATAAAGGAGCTGGAGCAGCGTCACCGCTTCCTCCTGTATTATAGAAAATAAAGGAGCTGGAGCAGCGTCAACGCTTCCTCCTGTATTATAGAAAATAAAGGAGCTGGAGCAGTGTCTCTAATTCCTCCTGTATTATTGAAAATAAAGGATCTGGAGCAGCGTCAATGCTTCCTGCTGTATTATAGAATATAAAGGAGCTGGAACAGCGTCACTGCTTCCTCCTGTATTATAGAAAATAAACGAGCTGGAGCAGCGTCACTGCTTCCTCCTGTATTATAGAAAATAAAGGAGCTGGAGCAGTGTCACTGCTTCCTCCTGTATTATAGAAAATAAAGAAGCTGGAGCAGCGTCTCTGCTTCCTCCTGTATTATAGAAAATAAATAAGCTGGAGCAGCGTCTCTGCTCCCCCCTCTATTATAGAAAATAAAGGAGCTGGAGCAGCATCACTGCTTCCTCCTGTATTATCGAAAATAAAGGAGCTGGTGCAGCGTCACCGCTTCCTCCTGTATTATAGAAAATAAAGGAGCTGGAGCAGCGTCACCGCTTCCTCCTGTATTACAGAAAATAAAGGAGCTGGAGCAGCGTCACTGCTTCCTCCTGTATTAAAGAAAATAAAGGAGCTGGAGCAGCGTCAATGCTTCCTCCTGTATTATAGAATATAAAGGAGCTGGAGAGGCGTCACTGCTTCCTCCTGTATTATAGAAAATAAAGGAGCTGGAGCAGCGTCACTGCTTCCTCCTGTATTATAGAAAATAAAGGAGCTGGAGCAGCGTCACTGCTTCCTCCTGTATTAAAGAAAATAAAGAAGCTGGAGCAGCGTCTCTGCTCCCTCCTCTAATATAGAAAATAAAGGAGCTGGAGCAGCGTCTCTGCTTCCTCCTGTATTATAGAAAATAAATAAGCTGGAGCAGCGTCTCTGCTCCCCCCTCTCTTAGAGAAAATAAAGGAGCTGGAGCAGGATCACTTCTTCCTCCTGTATTATAGAAAATAAAGGAGCTGGAGCTGCGTCACCGCTTGTTCCTGTATTATACAAAATAAAGGAGCTGGAGCAGCGTCACCGCTTCCTCCTGTATTATAGAAAATAAAGGAGCTGGAGCAGCGTCACTGCTTCCTCCTGTATTATAGAAAATAAAGGAGTAGGAGCAGCGTCACCGCTTCCTCCTGTATTATAGAAAATAAAGGATCTAGAAGAGAGTCTCTGCTTCCTCCTGTATTATTGAAAATAAAGGATCTGGAGCAGTCTCTGCATCCTCCTGTATTATAGAAAATAAATGAGCTGGAGCAGTCATTGCATCCTCCTGTCTTATAGAAAATAAAGGAGCTGGTGTAGCGTCACTGCTTCCTCCTGTATTATAGAAAATAAAGGAGCTGGAGCAGCGTCACCGCTTCCTCCTGTATTATAGAAAATAAAGGAGCTGGAGCAGCGTCACCGCTTCCTCCTGTATTATAGAAAATAAAGGAGCTGGAGCAGCGTCAACGCTTCCTCCTGTATTATAGAAAATAAAGGAGCTGGAGCAGTGTCTCTAATTCCTCCTGTATTATTGAAAATAAAGGATCTGGAGCAGCGTCAATGCTTCCTGCTGTATTATAGAATATAAAGGAGCTGGAACAGCGTCACTGCTTCCTCCTGTATTATAGAAAATAAACGAGCTGGAGCAGCGTCACTGCTTCCTCCTGTATTATAGAAAATAAAGGAGCTGGAGCAGTGTCACTGCTTCCTCCTGTATTATAGAAAATAAAGAAGCTGGAGCAGCGTCTCTGCTTCCTCCTGTATTATAGAAAATAAATAAGCTGGAGCAGCGTCTCTGCTCCCCCCTCTATTATAGAAAATAAAGGAGCTGGAGCAGCATCACTGCTTCCTCCTGTATTATAGAAAATAAAGGAGCTGGTGCAGCGTCACCGCTTCCTCCTGTATTATAGAAAATAAAGGAGCTGGAGC